>NW_028151258.1:0-20000 GCF_964638095.1 Poromitra crassiceps
CTAGGCAGCGCGAACGGGGTAGGCAGGCAGCTGTGTTTCACTTCCGGGTTTCACTTCCGGGTTTATCCGGTCCGGCGGTAAGGAGAGAGAGAGCCCCCTGTTGACGCGAGTTTAGACAGACACAGACTTAATAATCATCTAAGGGAGCAATCTCCGATTCACACGGCTTTGGTCTCAGCTACTATTATAGGTAAGATGTGATGCATCAATATTATAATTATACTGTTTAATAACAATCGAAAATCTTGCTCGTAGCTGCTTTAAGTTAAGTTTCTAGTTAAGTTAAGTTTCAGCCAGTTGGTAGCTGAATGGCCTATAGGCGCCAATTGAAGTGATCAACTTCAAACTCCCGTCAGCCGCTTGATGATTTCAATTTAGTTCTTTTAATATGCCAATACAGATTAATAATACATTTAATATGCCCATACAGATTACTAATATCATCATCATCATCATCATCATATACATGGGAGTAAGTGGGCTGTATTTCACATTGTGATGTCACTGATCATGCCACAATGTCTATGACGATGTCACAATGTCTATGCCATCTGATGTAACGCGAACAATTGTGATGTCATCATGTTTATGACATCATCAGTGATGTCACTCGAGTACTCTGTGATGTCATCAGTGATGCGAAGTTGAGCTATTGTGTGCTGCGCATGCCAATAGGGCAGGCGAGGCCACGCAGCAGCTGAGCTGCGGGCGAGGCCGAGGTTGAGCAATTGTGCGCTGAGTGATGTCACTCGAGCACTCCATGATGTGATCAGTGATGGTCACTCGAGCAATTGTGATGTCATCAGTGATGCGAAGTTGAGCAAATTGTGCGCTGTGCATGCCAATAGAGCAGGCGAGGCCAAGCAGCAGCCGAGCTGCGGGCAAAGCCGTGCAACGGCCGATCTGCATATGCAAGCCCGCGTAGCGGCCGAGCCTAGGAGTCAAGTGCACATAGCGCACGAGATTTCTAGTATTTAATATGTCCATTCAGATTCTGAGGAAAGAACTAAAAACAGAGGATAAATACAAACTGTGTGAATGAGACAAAGAAAAGCCCAAGGGACCTAACATCTCCTTCCAATAGCAGGATGAGAAAGGAAACAGCATTAAGATGCCAAACAGAACTGCACATGCAGGTGAATCAGGCAAAAAGACACCAGACAATAATTCACAACTGTCTTGATGCAGAGAGAGATGGTTGTACAGTAGTGAGAGAGAGGGAGAGAGTTCAGAATACAGCTTTCAAATGATGTTTACAATAGAATATAATATCTGCAATGGATGATGGATAGATTAATTTACTGAGTTTTAGACAGAAAAAGTATTTCTTCTTACTGTGAACTAAAGGAGCCACCCTTTTCCCTCGACGGAAAGGCAAGTCTTTAGAAAGAAATCCATTCAGGATCAACATGTACGCAGAAGCCTTTAAATCAAAAGGTTTTACGATGAGGGAAACAGCAACTGGTACAGTAAGCAGAATAATAACAAAAATGAACACCAGACTTTACTTGTAACCTTCTTTGCAAGGTGATGCAAATGATGTGTTTGCTTTTTACTGTGTGTACGATTGTGTTATTTTAAGATATAATACAACAGTAGTTTCTTTATTTTCTCCTGTTGTGAATCACTTTTCAAAATATGGGTTTGAGTTACTTACTTGCTATTTAGCACTCCTCCAATATGGGAAGATGTTGGTTGTTGTTGATTTCATATTGGACTTTATAACTGTATATATGTAGGTGAGGAGGTAATAAATACTGTGCTGAGAGTGACATCTATCATTAGATTTTTTTTTTTTTTTTGGGTGCTGGACCGCCCCTTAGCGATGTTGAACTTTGGTAGTGTCTTGTGTATTTTCCTCCATGATAAAAACCCCCAAATCTTTGATTCTCTGTTGCTCTGGTCTAGTAGAGGAAATTGTAGATGTTTTTTTCTCTCTCTCCATTGACTGCCATTGTATGCAGGAACCGTCTGAAAATCACACTTAGCCAAGGCTGTAGTGGTGGCTAAACGCACATAAACGCCGTTTAGGTACCTTTTTCAATGCTCTGCAGCGTTTAGGCACCTTTTAAGATAGTTTACTCACATTTTTAAATCGTTTATGCACTTATTATTGCACGAGTTTTAAAAAGTTCGAGTAGGAAACTCCGTTGATGCGGAGACCACGGCAAGCACGTACGTCACACACCAAAACAAAAGAAACAAGGTGACACATGCCACTGACCAGGAGCTCCGCGAACCGTAGCCTACTAGAGTACTTGTGGAGCGCTCCGCGGGAAAGGTAGGCTACACGGCCCCGGTCACGTTGGTGCCTTTCTCGAGCTGTGCTTGCCTGCCCAGACAAACAACTTGACGGTGCCATTGTGGCAGCGATGCGCAATGCGCATTTGGAGACCAGCTCATGGTGAGCTGAACGTATGTTGGTTAAAAATGTGTGTCAGAAGTGGGGGAAATCATATAGGCCTACCGTTTTACAACTGAAGAGTGAATCACTGGTGTAAGAGACATGATTGATTTGATTTCCCTCTGATCAAGTAAAGTTTGTAACATTAGGTGCGACTTGAATAGTCCAGGTGCTACTGTATAAAGCCAATACGACCATGTTGAAAACTATCTAGAAACATGCTGGTGTTTGTTATGGCGAGATCTGTACCCCTGGCCTGGCTGCCGGCAAATTCACAAAATGTTTTATTATTCGCGAAAAGCAGAGGGCGAACTATGGCATGCAGGTTGTTTTCTTCTTCACGCAATTAAGACAATGTGACAATTTCTGACGCAGAAGAAGCAGAATGGATTTGTCAGTTTTTCACAAATAACCCGAAAAAACGAAGAATATAGGTTGCAAATGGTAAATTGCTTGTTAAATCAGTTAGTCAGATTATGCCTGACATTATTGTTGTCAAGTAGCAATGATTGAAACTTGATGTGCTGAGCTCAATCAAGCTAATTTGCACTGCTCTGGCTGTCATTAGGCAAATAAATGTACTTTGTGATCTTGAATTTTAGATTTGGAATGTAGACAGGAGGTAACAATGTCTACAAAATATATCTAGAACCGATACTTCCGGCGGCGGCGCTGTGGAGCAGTCGAAACCCAAAATGACACAGCCGAAGAAGGCTGTGTCTGAGCTAAAAACGTTGGCACTTCCATGTGAATAATGGCTCGGTATTGGAAACTTGTCCACTGTGCCATTTGGGGATTTTTTTTTTAAGTAAAACGAGCCATTTAAAAGCGTATTGCTGTCGTTCTCTTCCATACGGTTCCAAGTACGGGTGCGACAAAGGGACAAAATAGCGGCATGCGATTAACGCATTAACGCGTTAACGCTGGCAGCCCTAGTCACAATGAATGCACTTTGTGTACAATGTGTAAATACATTTTATATTGATTGTTTAGGCCTAATTATTTGTAAAGTCACAACACATTAGAGATGTGTGTAGTTCTTCATAGATTTAGCCTCTTCATTTTGCTCTCAAATGCACCAGATTGACGAATTTTACTTTAAATTTTACAAAATTTTCTTCCGGGGGAGAATCCCCCCGGACCCCCCTTGCAAGGGACAAGGCCCATCCCATAGCCAGCTACTTTTCCTATCTGGCTGGCTACTCAGAAATGTGTGGCACCCCCTGATATACCTTATAGGGCTATATTCAGATTAAGTTGTTCTACTCTCATATTTTGTCATATCGGTCACGGAAGCTTATAGTTTATCCGCCGTTATAACACTGCCGCCGCGTGAGAAAGCTGCCTCAAAAGTATAGTTTACCCACTTTTTTTTTTACCACTACAGCACTGCACTTAGCATATAAACAAAATGAATAAGGGAGCGAGCTGCCTTTCATTCTGTGGGTTTTTACTTTTAATTGAATTGTTTTCTTCATGTTATTAAAACAACAATAATTGCAACACTGAAATCCTGTCAGAAACAATTTCAATATTACTCTTGTGCAAAGTGAAAGGTTTTATACCATAAAGAAAGTGATTTGCTTAAAAGAAAAATGACTTCCATATACCGTACCTCCATGGGGCCCAGTTTGAGAGCCACCGATGAACCAGATGGTGTTGGGGTGCTGACCAGTCTGACCACCCGCTCAGGACCAAATTAAAGTCAGTTGGTGTTGTTGGCTGACTCACAGTATAGTAAGGTCCCAACCCTCTTTGTGGACGTTGCATGTTCTCCGTTCTCGTTTTCAAAATGGTCCGGAGATGCTGAGGAGAAGCTGAAGGATGCAGGCTGTAAATTGCCCGTATGGATGATGGTGAATATGTCTGTACATGTGTGCTAGATCTGCGATGGACTGTCCAGTGTGTCTCTGTGCATTGCACCAAACGGGTCTGACTCCAGCCACCCGTGACCGCAGGGAGAGAAGTGGGTAAAGACAATCAAATCAATGGTGTTGTCCTGAGAAGGTTCCCGGCTAACTTGGGGCGTTCGCAACCCGAGTGTGAGTCTGGATGCGAGGTGTCGCAGCTCGTCACGGCCCGGTGCATCCAGCTTGCAGAGATCTGTCCACCTTGCAGACGACATCTGTCCGCGGCGCTGGAATCCCTCCGACGGCTCTCTCAGCCACGACACGTACAACGCCCCAGATGTGGCCCGGCCGTCAGAGCGTGAACAGACGTTGTGAGAGAGAAGGTTATGGAAGCCTCAATATGACAAACACTCAAGAGTATGAAAAGAAATCAGCTGCTCTTGGAGAACTATTGGCAACGCTTTGAAATCAACATATTGATCAACGTGCAGTTTGTGTGTCATGGGCTTCATAGGGACAGGATTGCATGCAGGGAATACATTCGGTTACATCCAAATTGCCACTTTATGACAAATAGGTGAATCAAAGCCTAAATTCACCACAGACTGTATGAAGATACGGCGTGGCCGGTCGCTGTTTTTTGTTTTTTTGTTTGTTTGTTTGTTTGTTTGTTTGTGTGTTTGTTTGTTTGTTTGTTTGTTTTACGCCTGTTCATAAACATGTTTCATTTTATTTTTTTATTTTATTTTGCACAGCAAGTCACTGGTAATCAGGGGTGGACTGCATAATCGGGCACGTCGGGCAAATGCCTTTTTTTTTTTTTTTGCAGGCCAGGCCAGGCCACTCACTGAACAGCAGGCCAGGCGCCGCCTACTGGTTTACTAGTGGTTTTATTACTTTATTCAGGGTTAAAGTGGGTGCATCTCATTGTAAAATTGGACTTGGCCCAAATTGGGCTTCAAACGGCCCAAATCGGGCTTCAAACGGCTCAAATCTGGCTTTAAACGACCCAAATTGGGCTTCAAACGGCCCAAATCTGGCTTCAAACGGCCCAAATTGAGCTTCAAACGGCCCAAATTTTTCGCGCGGCAGCCCGTATCGGCCTGGCCTGCTTGGTATCTAATGCCCGGCCTGAATTATGATCCCAGTCCGCCCCTGCTGGTAATATATGTTAAAAATGTTTAATGAGACACTATTGGTACAAAACAAGAGGTGCCAAAATCAACTTCAGTGGGGGGGAATTGGAAATGAAAAAAGAGGCATTGCCACTTCTTACATGTAAGTGTTGTAGTCAAGTCACTATGACTCGAGTCCAAGTTGAGTCCAGAGTCCCTGGTGTTTGAGTCCGAGTCCAAGTCTGATGTGTGTATCTCTGAGATGAAGGCTGAGTTTTGTTTAGGTGGCCGGTAGATGAGAAGTAGTCTGTTGAGTATGTTGGTGTCCGCTGCCTTCAGCATGTTGGCCCAGCACATGACAGCAAACATGAAAGCACACCACAGACTCATAAAACATCCTCAGCACTGTCAGGACGTCAGCCTTCTCACAAAGTACATGGCGTTGACTCTTCTTGTAGAAGGGCTTCAGTGTTCTTTTGCCCAGTCCAGTTTATTGTCAATGTACAGCCTCAGGTATGTGTAGTCCTCCACCATGTCCACACGGGGTTCCTCTGCCTTCCCGAAGCCCTGCCACTCCGAACGTTAACTTCCATTATTCGGACTGGCGGTCGTTCACCTTAGAAGCCGCAATGCCGACCTTAGGTTTAGGCGTGGGGGTGGGAGAGGTTAGGTTTTGGGTTAGGGTCTGGGGGAGGTTAGGTTTAGGCATGGGGGGAGGTTAGGTTTGGCGTGGGGGCTGGGAGAGGTTAGTGAAAAACGGGGAATATAGACCCCCTTTCTGAGTGCCGATATTTCGGAGTGGCAGAACGTCGGAGTGGCAGCACGTCGGAGTGGCAGCATGTAACCTGTGCACACTGACCCCATGGAGGGAAACAGCAGTCATTTGAGGACTTGGTCATCCTCAAATACACAAATGGGGCTTTCACACCGGCAGGGCTCCTCCGTGCCGGTTCCGGTTCCCGAACCCAAATTTGAACCGGTCGGCGCGTTCAGACCGAAAAAATCATCGTCATCAACAGTGGGCGTGTCTTATTATTCTAGGCTGTGAAAACGTACAGGAAGAAGAAGGCAGCGACAACATGGAGATTTTTTTTTTTTTGCAGTGGTCTGCTGAGGAAACCAAATGTTTAGTGGTGATTTGGGCATCTACCGAATTTCAAGAAAAGCTAGAAAGCAGTACAAGAAAGAGCAAGTTGTATGCCGAACTTGCGGAAGAGATGGCCAAGGCTGGGTTCACTCGAACGGCAGGCCAAATAATTAATAAACTTAAAAAACTGAAGGACTATAGAATAATGTCCTCCCACTTTGGTTCTGCTTAAAGGGGGACTTACCCCCCCCCTTACCCCCCCAGATATGTGACAAAACGGCATGCTGCTTATTTGAAAAAACCAAGAAATTACCGTCTCCTCTTGCCTCACTATACTCTTTGGCTGTGCTCAGGTCAGGAATTTCTTTCCGGAAATCGACGTCATGACAGTTTGCCCACCGCCTACAAAATAATTTATATGAGAGCTACAAAATCTTTATAAATATCAACAGCTAGCCAACGCTGGTGGCCTGTATGGAAACAGCGTTGCTCAAATAGTTGAACGTTATATCAATTTGGTCATTCAGTGGCGAACTAGAAACTGCCATTGACTCCCATGTAAGGCAGCCCTGCCTGCATGAGAGTAACGTTATATGTAGACAGGCAGGCACAATGACAGATGAATAAAACCGTGTGACCGTAGTAAGTTGTTACCGTAGTTTTGCACCGCTGTCAGTCAGAAGCTGTAATTAATCGTCCTACGTGTCCGTCATGCAGTGCTGCAGGAAGATGAAATCAATCCATTCCAGTCTGTCCAAACTTAATACCGATCTAATCTCAGTATGAGATGCAGGGAAATATATTATAGTAGCCGATGTGTTTAGAACAGCTTTGTCACCTTGTCTTGCGTTATATTTTACATGTTTGCTAAACTGCGATGAGATTTGTTTGCGGAGATGACTGCGAGGATGAAAGTCGCTGTGTGGGGGGAGGCTCATTTTTAAAAGTCTGTAGGCTATGTGTGTCTGTGCTTTGGTGCGTCTAAGTGTCAGTGTGTCTAAGGAGGCTCACTGCGGACACCATCTGAGAAACCAAATCTCATCATATTGGGGGTCCATGGCCCCAATGTGAACTAAATTAGGGCTCCTTAGTATGAACAAGGTTGGGAATGATTTACAGCAACACAATGCCATTTCCTTCCTTTTATTTCTATTTATGATTATAGTGGCTTTTATTGATAGTATTTATGTTACATCACCACATGGCCATCTTGGTAGGAAAATAACAGGCGATTGTAATCAATTAACAGGTGATTAACAGGTCAAGTGACACAAACAGCCAATGAGCTGTGTGTATTGTAGCGCCATATTGGTAGGAAAATGCATGCTTGTGACATCATGGGAATAGGCTTGGAGTTCTAAGGTTGGAAAGGGTACAGGGGGAGTAAGGGAGTTACTATCTTGAAATCCCAGTCTTTGGGTACAATGTGACGTCAGGTTGTACCACATTTTGTGCAGTTTTGAGGGCAAAAAAAAAGCAGTGTTGAACCCATAGAGGTCACTTATGCAGCTGAAAATGATACAAATGGTACACTGGTAACAGTTTGGTCTCAAATGTGGAGATTTTGGCCAGAATTCATCACACACCACCCAAAGTCATATATTAGTTAAAAGCTGAAAAAAAGTGTTTTGGGGGTAAGTTACACTTTAAACTAGTGTGAACGTGGGCTGGTTCCCCAGAAAGCACCAAGGTTCTGAGACTCCAGAACGGAGCCAGAGCCAGAACCAGAACCATGTCTGTCTGAAATGCGTCCCCATCGCTGATACATCCAACTATAGCAGTCAGATCACTTGTGAAGATGGCAAGGCTGTCTGATGAGTTGAAATCCATTGTGTACAGTGAAGACTGTCCCCCTGCGCTTGCCCAGTGTTGCTGAACACTTTGTCTGACACAGTTTTGCACATACTGCGGTCTGCCAGACCGGTAGTCAACAACCCAGGATACACTTATGGTACATTTGGGCACATGCAAGGGTATCCTATCCCTGTGTTGCTGCTTCTGTCTTAGTCAATTTTCACATTTGTGTAGATCTTCCTCACAAAGACACTTGTTCCCACGTATCCAATGGCACCACACATGATTCCTAGGGCAATACTAAACACAGCCATGTAACCAAAGTAGAAGGATGTCTGGAAGAGCCCGTACATCTTAGTTGTGAAGAAATAGTAAAACGAGTACATGTAAATGTAAACAGCTGTAGATGCAGCGGAGAGGAAGCTTGTCCATTGCCATCTGTAGTCCTCAGCATTTAGCAAGACGTATGTACACACTGTGGTGATACACACAGTCACAATGCACAAGATTAGCAAGATCAGCATCATGAAACCATAGACATAGTAGATCTTGTAGTCCCAAAAAGATGCGAAGACAAAGTTAATTTCCATGATAATGGCACTGAATGGGACGATTCCGCCCAGGCACACGAGGACAGCCGGCTCCATTAACCATTTCTTCTCAGGGATTACCCGTGGCACAATGTTAACTCTGCAGGGAATGTTTGGCTGGCCAGACACATTTCTCCCCAAAATTGTTCCTACGAGATTCAGCGGCAGAATTACAAACAAGCAGATACAGCAAACAGCCATGATGGTGCCAAATGGGATGGCCCTGGAAGCGTGGTAGTAGATAGCGATGAAATTGAGGAAGAAGGTCATCGTGCACACCATGGCTGGGATCAGGAAGGCCCCGATGGACATTTGCTTAATCCATCTTCTGCCTCCTTGTTTTGCGTACAAGCTTCCCCCAAAGTAGCCATTGACAGGAGAGGTTGCAGCGTACACAAAAATGGCTGTACTTAGCATGGATCCTCTCCGTGTGTACAGATCATCGATCATGGCGACGATGATGACGATGAGGGAGACGGAAAAGATCTGGCAGCCGGAACCGATGAGCGACGAGAAGATGATTGGGTGGCTGGACGGCCGAAACACATCTCCGTGAACCTGCTTCCACCCATACTCGTATTCCAGGTCTCTGTCCATTTCAACAATTTCCTCGTCTTTGCTGTATCTGGCAAAATCCTTGCTTAGCGTTCTCATCAGAATCATGCACACCACACAGACCAGGAAAATGATCATCAAGAAGGAGTTGAAGATGGAGAACCAGTGAATCCTGTGCTGAAAAAACGATGGCTCAAGATACTTGTCGAATCTGTCTTCAAACTTCACATCTGACTCCTTCCACTTAACAGAGTAAGACATTGCAATTCTTGTGTTTGGCATAAGCTTAACTTTGCCTTCGTTGGTCAGAGTCACATTAACAATTCTGTTGCCATTGAAACCAATCTCCAGTTTCTTGTGGGTCCACAGATGACAACGATCCTCTCCATTTCCATCATCTGCTTCGCCAACATCACCCCAGATGGGCAGGTCATCAATGTACATTTGGTAATGGTAGTGATTCTTGATAGCATAGGCAAAGACATCCCATTTGGCTTTGTCCAGATCAATTTCACAGAATGTTGTTTTCAGGACTTCATCTTTGAACCTGATGTCTAGGCCGCTGAATTCCAGCTCCACTCCCTGCAGAGCCTCTCCAAGGGTTTCATGGTAGGGACTGATGGTCGTCTTCATGCCCATGCAGAAGGGCAAAGAGAAGTAATTGTACGTCTCTTGTCGGTTGTGGTAAGGCCCCACTGTATTCATCCATAAAACCACCTCCTCTTTGTCTTTGTACGTGTGTTCATGCTCATCTGCGTCGACAGGTAACGAACAACCCACTATAGCGACAAACATGGCCACTATCTTCCACATGGAACACTCCATTATATTTCCCGCCAAAGCATGCAGAAATGTTAGCTTTGTAGATCGATCCAATTTCTTCCTGGTGAGGGAGGGGAGGTTTTACTGGATATGAGCAAAGGTAATCTGATTTATAACCTCAGCAAGGAAGGATGTATGTCATCACTGATGATATGACATCATCGGTGATGTCATAAATCACCCATGAATTAATCAGTTGTGAGACAGTCTTACTTCTGCAGGGAAGGATTTATGACATCACTGCTGATGTCATAATGTCTATGACAGCAGCTCACTACCTATGCAGATGTCATCAGTGATGTCACTCAAGCAATTGCGATGTCATTAGATGTGACATCATCGGAGATGATCGGGAGTGAGAAGATCGAGAATGTAGGGAAACAGTGGATGGATAGATTGAGAAGAAGGCGGTAATGCAACATTAAGGATGCTGACTGCCATAAAACACCAAGAAGAAGAAGAGACCTTGTGATGTAATTGGTGATGATGTCATCATCAGTGATGTCATATACAGTGATGTCCACTTTATTTCGTTTGTGGGGACATATAACTTGTTTCTTTCCTTCTTTTGATGTCATTGGTGTGACATCATCGGCGCCTTGGCCACTTTCTTCCATCACTGATGACAGACACACTGATCTGAGTCCGGAACGAAAGGAAGCTTGGTTTGATGGGAGGGGTGAGACTGTTCAAAATTGTTTTATGGTGTAGAAATATCTAGTTCTGCCTCCTGACACAGCATGAAGTCACCATGAAATATAGTGATTTCCAGGAATTAAAAGGAATGCAACCTCATTTCATGGGTACTTAATGTTCTTATTGTTTGAATATAAAAACCTGGATGAAATTACAAAAAAAAAAAAATTTAAAGGCATGAAATTAACTTTTTAAAGGAGAATTCTGTTTATTTTTATTTTTAGAACCTGGACCTTATTTCCAGCTTTAATTATGATTTTTAACTCACCCTGGAGTTTTTATTTTATATTGATGCACCACGAAGCTTAAGTGCTGAGCAGCAACCTGGAAACGAGGAATACGGGCCATGTGTATAATGCGTGTGTATTTACGCCCTGTAAAAATAGCTTATTTTCTGACACGTAACGGCTCATAAATGTCCTTATCATATGATACTGGCATGAATGCGACCGGTTGTCTTTACCTTTGCCAGCCATCCATTGCTCTGCAGTCGATCAAGCCAAGGATGGCTGGATAATTTATCTGATTTCGATAGACGATGCATTTAAAATCGATTAGTATTCATTTGAGCCGGTCTGGACTAACGTCCGATTACAAACTGGGGAACGCGAGCTGCTATCTCTACCAATGTGACGGACATCAGACTGCCAGGCTGAACACGCTGCAACAAAGTAAATACATTGTTCATTTTCTCATTGTCTCTATGATATAATACGGATGTGTAATACGCTGCGTGTCAGAAAATAAGCTATTTGCAGGACGTAAATGCACGCATTTACACGTGCACTGTATTCCTCGTTTCCAAGCCGCTCGCTGCACGGCACATTATGCTTTATGGTGTGTGTGTGTGTGTGTGTATATATATATATATATATATATATATATATATATATATATATATATATATATATAAAAATACTTTTGGGTGAGTTAAAAATAATAATTGAAGCTGGAAATAAGGTCCAGGTTGTAAAAACCGGAATTCTCCCTTACTGTGTAATGTAACCATGCCTACTATATATTGGGTCTAACTAATGGTGGTGGAATTGGACTCCCTGTGATGAGAATGGGTTGCCGCTAAACACATGACTCTCCATGTGAGTGTACCATCCCTACACTCATGCCTAACCTAAATAACTGAAGCAGCATTTAACCTATTAGTAACCTATAGTATAATGTGGAAAGTGCCCGGGGGGCTCTTGAGTCTGGTCGGGGCTCTGAACTCTCCCAGCAAGTCTAGTGGCTGAGGTCTCGTTGGAGAATTTCCAGCTCCAACGCCGGTGGAACAAAACACATGCGAGTGTTTTACATTTCCATGCGTTTAGCGGATGCATTTTATTCAGATTGACCTTCAGTATGTGAGTAGGCAGGGGGACAAACTAATGACTCTTAAGGCCAATTTCCACCTGCTGCTGGAACAGACTGTCCAACTGTCTATTGGAACTTTAAGTGCCTCGTCTGATTCATTCCAGTTAGGGGTGAAGGACTATACGTACATACATCCAGAGCACCTCCCAGAGCTCAGACGCTCAAACTGGCTGAATAGAGAATGTGAGCTCTCTCCCATCTGATTGATCATTCACTGATGACATCACTCACTGATGACATCATCATCGATGAGATCACAATTCCTCGAGTGACATCACAATTGCTTCGAGTGTGAATGTAGAATATACACCCCCCACATTTCGACATTATTATGACATGATCGGTGATACATGACATCATAGTCTCTCAAGCCAGACTGTTTCTTCTACAATGTATCTTAAACAGTCTGTAATTCACGCCCAAAGAACATGGACAAAGGAAGTTGGGGGGGAAAAACCTTCAGACTGGAAGGAAGTTCGATGGAATTATGTATTATGTCCGTATGTCCACGAAAAATGTGTTGCCCCCGGAAAAAAAAGATCTTGTCCAAATTCCATTTCTGCTCAGTAGCAAGTTACTGTAGCTAGCATTCGGCTGTTTTGTTTTCCAGTCGGAGCTACTGTACGTACAGCGAACACGGAAACAGCCAGTCCCACAGAAGTGTCACATATTGGAATGTGATTGGACTAATGAGCAGATGTCCCGCTTGAAGTACACCTTTAGGCGGAAGCATTTGAAAATTGCGACAGCCAACTGTTTGTTTTAAGAGACTAATGACATCGCATAGTGACCTGGCCACCAGGCCGAGCTGTCTAGAACTGTATGACATCATCTGTGATTTATGATCTCATTACTGTCTGTGACATCATCAGTGATTTAAAAAGCATAAACATAAACAACATGGTGCCTACTTAGCTGTCACACGCATGCAAGGCAACAACCCCCTGCTGAAAATATGTTCCAGTGCGCCTGACCTTGTACGTCACTATCAGAGCGCTGAGCGCCGAGCGAGTTTGATGCCCTGGGAATAAAGACGCTGTTTACTTAGTCCTCCCTCTCTCACCTGTTTACTGAGTCCTGTCCTCTCCTTCCTGTTTCTCTCCTCTCACTGTTTACTAAGTCATGTCCTCTCCTTCACTGTTTCTCTCCTCTCACCTGTTTACTGAGTCCTGTCCTCTCCTTCACTGTTTCTCTCCTCTCTCACCTGTTTACTAAGTCATGTCCTCTCCTTCACTGTTTCTCTCCTCACCTGTTTACTGAGTCCTGTCCTCTCCTTCACTGTTTCTCTCCTCTCTCACCTGTTTACTGAGTCATGTCCTCTCCTTCACTGTTTCTCTCCTCTCTCACCTGTTTACTGAGTCCTGTCCTCTCCTTCCTGTTTATCTCCTCTCTCACCTGTTTACTGAGTCCTGTCCTCTCCTTCCTGTTTATCTCCTCTCTCACCTGTTTACTGAGTCATGTCCTCTCCTTCACTGTTTCTCTCCTCTCACCTGTTTACTGAGTCCTGTCCTCTCCTTCACTGTTTATCTCCTCTCTCACCTGTTTACTGAGTCCTGTCCTCTCCTTCCTGTTTCTCTCCTCTCTCACTGTTTACTAAGTCATGTCCTCTCCTTCACTGTTTCTCTCCTCTCACCTGTTTACTGAGTCCTGTCCTCTCCTTCACTGTTTCTCTCCTCACCTGTTTACTGAGTCCTGTCCTCTCCTTCACTGTTTCTCTCCTCTCACCTGTTTACTGAGTCCTGTCCTCTCCTTCACTGTTTCTCTCCTCTCACCTGTTTACTGAGTCCTGTCCTCTCCTTCACTGTTTCTCTCCTCTCTCACCTGTTTACTGAGTCCTGTCCTCTCCTTCCTGTTTATCTCCTCTCTCACCTGTTTACTGAGTCCTGTCCTCTCCTTCACTGTTTCTCTCCTCTCTCACCTGTTTACTAAGTCATGTCCTCTTCTTCACTGTTTCTCTCCTCTCACCTGTTTACTGAGTCCTGTCCTCTCCTTCACTGTTTCTCTCCTCTCTCACCTGTTTACTGAGTCCTGTCCTCTCCTTCACTGTTTCTCTCCTCTCTCACCTGTTTACTGAGTCATGTCCTCTCCTTCACTGTTTCCTCTCTCACCTGTTTACTGAGTCATGTCCTCTCCTTCACTGTTTCCTCTCTCACCTGTTTACTGAGTCATGTCCTCTCCTTCACTGTTTCTCTCCTCTCTCACCTGTTTACTAAGTCATGTCCTCTCCTTCACTGTTTCTCTCCTCTCTCACCTGTTTACTGAGTCATGTCCTCTCCTTCACTGTTTCTCTCCTCTCTCACCTGTTTACTGAGTCCTGTCCTCTCCTTCACTGTTTCTCTCCTCTCTCACCTGTTTACTGAGTCCTGTCCTCTCCTTCACTGTTTATCTCCTCTCTCACCTGTTTACGAAGTCCTGTCCTCTCCTTCACTGTTTCTCTCCTCTCTCACCTGTTTACTAAGTCCTGTCCTCTCCTTCACTGTTTCTCTCCTCTCTCACCTGTTTACTAAGTCATGTCCTCTTCTTCACTGTTTCTCTCTCTCACCTGTTTACTAAGTCCTGTCCTCTCCTTCACTGTTTCTCTCCTCTCTCACCTGTTTACTGAGTCATGTCCTCTCCTTCACTGTTTCTCTCCTCTCTCACCTGTTTACTGAGTCCTGTCCTCTCCTTCACTGTTTCTCTCCTCTCTCACCTGTTTACTAAGTCATGTCCTCTCCTTCACTGTTTCTCTCCTCTCTCACCTGTTTACTGAGTCATGTCCTCTCCTTCCTGTTTCTCTCCTCTCTCACCTGTTTACTAAGTCATGTCCTCTCTTCACTGTTTCTCTCCTCTCTCACCTGTTTACTAAGTCCTGTCCTATCCTTCACTGTTTCTCTCCTCTCTCACCTGTTTACTGAGTCCTGTCCTCTCCTTCCTGTTTATCTCCTCTCTCACCTGTTTACTGAGTCATGTCCTCTTCTTCACTGTTTCTCTCCTCTCTCACCTGTTTACTGAGTCATGTCCTCTCCTTCCTGTTTCTCTCCTCTCTCACCTGTTTACTAAGTCATGTCCTCTCTTCACTGTTTCTCTGCTCTCTCACCTGTTTACTAAGTCATGTCCTCTCCTTCACTGTTTCTCTCCTCTCTCACCTGTTTACTGAGTCATGTCCTCTCCTTCACTGTTTCTCTCCTCTCTCACCTGTTTACTAAGTCATGTCCTCTTCTTCACTGTTTCTCTCTCTCACCTGTTTACTAAGTCCTGTCCTCTCCTTCACTGTTTCTCTCCTCTCTCACCTGTTTACTAAGTCATGTCCTCTTCTTCACTGTTTCTCTCTCTCACCTGTTTACTGAGTCCTGTCCTCTCCTTCACTGTTTCTCTCCTCTCTCACCTGTTTACTAAGTCCTGTCCTCTCCTTCACTGTTTCTCTCCTCTCTCACCTGTTTACTAAGTCCTGTCCTCTCCTTCACTGTTTCTCTCCTCTCTCACCTGTTTACTAAGTCATGTCCTCTTCTTCACTGTTTCTCTCTCTCACCTGTTTACTAAGTCATGTCCTCTCCTTCACTGTTTCTCTCCTCTCTCACCTGTTTACTGAGTCATGTCCTCTCCTTCACTGTTTCTCTCCTCTCTCACCTGTTTACTGAGTCCTGTCCTCTCCTTCACTGTTTCTCTCCTCTCTCACCTGTTTACTGAGTCATGTCCTCTCCTTCACTGTTTCTCTCCTCTCTCACCTGTTTACTGAGTCCTGTCCTCTCCTTCACTGTTTCTCTCCTCTCTCACCTGTTTACTAAGTCCTGTCCTCTCCTTCACTTTTTCTCTCCTCTCTCACCTGTTTACTGAGTCATATCCTCTCCTTCACTGTTTCTCTCCTCTCTCACCTGTTTACTAAGTCATGTCCTCTTCTTCACTGTTTCTCTCTCTCACCTGTTTACTAAGTCCTGTCCTCTCCTTCACTGTTTCTCTCCTCTCTCACCTGTTTACTGAGTCCTGTCCTCTCCTTCACTGTTTCTCTCCTCTCTCACCTGTTTACTGAGTCATGTCCTCTCCTTCATGGGTTCTCTTCTCTCACCTGTTTACTGAGTCCTGTCCTCTCCTTCACTGTTTCTCTCCTCTCTCACCTGTTTACTGAGTCTTGTCCTCTCCTGCACTGTTTTTCTCCTCTCTCTCAGCCCTCTGGTTCCACTTTCTAAGATGTTTCAGGGTCACTGTCATCCATCTAAGAGCAGGTGTTCTAGGAGTGTCTGTGTGTGTGCGTGCGTGCGTGCGTGCGTGTGTGTGTGTGTGTGTAAGTGAGCAGCAACAATGCCTTTGACGGTAACCCTGTCTCTGTGTGAGACTTTGGATTTTAATATGTATGAGTGTGTCTGCATCTTTTTTGTCTTGTGTACGTGCATGTGTGTGTGTGTGTGTGTGTGTGTGTGTGTGTGTGTGTGTGTATGTGTGTGTGTGTGTGTGTGTTTTTACTCTCTTCTTTTCTTTTCTTTTCCTGTCAACCATTTTATGTGAAGCACTTTGAATTGCCTCTGTGTATGAAATGTGCTATACAAATAAACTTGACTTGACTTGACTTGACTTGTCCATGCCCTAACGGCACCTCTGGAGCTTATAGCCTAGGGCGGTTGCAGCATCAGGGCTGACGCCTGGTTTTAAGCTAAGTCGGTCGTAACTTGATGGTCTAAGTACGACCTAACAGTTACGCCGGTTGCACCAAGTAGGCTTAAGCCTTCTCCCTGCTAAGACCAGGTGTCTTACGTCTAGTCAGGGGCAGGCTTAAAGTCAACAGGCCCTATCTTCACAAACTCGGTAATTTAGCGTTTAATGCCACGCGCAATGCAAATTAGGGGCATGCAAAAGCGCATGCCTGTTATAATTGTAATAGGCGTGCCACATGCCAAACCAGGCGTTTCAGCACAAAAATTTGGGATATATGGCATTATCCTATCGTCAGCAGCGCACAATTACTTCTCTTAGGCGCTAAAACACTCGCTGCGGTTGAGCGCACCATAATTTCCGCGCAGCGCAGAAACGTCATTACGCACGGACGTGCCACCCCAGGACATCAAATTCTGCTGTTAAAATTGGGTAACCAGCAGATTATTCGGTGAGGCAAGCAACTATAATTCACTGAGAAACTTTTATCACATCGCAAGGAGGGGTTATGGTAAATGAGTTGAGAAAACTTGTACATTGTAACCTACTTGCAATAGGCTATTCACCTACTGCTATCCCATAACCCAGAGGGTCGTTGGCACCACAGCCGATCTGTCACAAGCTCTCTCCATCTCTCTCTGTCCTCGGCACGAGTCGGCAGCTCAATGTTTCCCAGAGTTTTAATTGAGTCCACTGTAAATCCTCCAATCTTTTCTTTTGTCTCCGCCGTTTACCCGCTGCAAACACGTTTGTATTGTCCCAGCCCAGTCAACAAAATAACCCGAATTGCATCAAAACAGATGTTTTTAACAGGTATATGATGTCATGGTGTCCTTATGAGATAGGGATAATAAATAGAGTCAATAGGCATACACCTATCCAAATTACGCATGGGGAGAATTATAGCATGCCTCACGCAAACTGTACAGGGAGTGCAATATGTGAATCTGATGGATGTAACGCCCAGGCATTGCCAGGCCACACCTGTGAATAATTCTGGTGGTTAACACCGCCCAAATCCCGTTTGCGCCGTGCATAAATTATTTGGCATGCCTCTAATCTGCGCTTGCGCCCGTTGTTGTGATGAGTTATGCTCTCCCGCGAGTAATTGCATCCCCACCATATTTTGGCGCTTAAAAACAGGGAGGTCACGTCTACCCAAACAATTATATCATTTTATAAAACAGTTATGTTTCTGTATAAATCATTACAATATGCCCCCGTGAGGGGGCTGCCGGGCGGGGGTGGAAAACTCGGCATAACGCCTGGACACGTGCTCAAGGCGGTCTGCTATCGTTAAGGCACACAAACAGGTGCGCAAGCGCAAATAGGGGATATCGCCTGTACCAAGACAGGGCCCATCATCTCTGATTGAAACACCTTCAATGTTATCTCACTGATCAAGAAAAAAAGTGCTTCAACTGGCAATAAGATCACACAATAATAATTGACAAACACATTATGGATAAAGTAATCAAACGTAGGCTGGAGAAAACTTGCCGTGACCCGGTCGGTCCTCTCGACTATCGACTCTTCGGTGTACTGCCTCCCGGAAACAGCCTCCATCATCGGCAGTGAGCCAGCTAGGTCCCGCTGTGTTGTGAATTTGTGTCTTGTTTCAACAAGCGATTTCGATCAAAATATTCAACTAATAATGTCTTCGTAACGACACATGGTGGGTCAGGTTCTGTCTCACTGTATAGTCTTACACCCAATGTACACCAGATGCGTTACGGCTGCGTTGTGGATCCGGTAAAACTGCCAGATCAGACTTTCGCTCATGTTAATAGAAGGGGAATACACAGGTATCCACGTGCATGTACACACACACACACACACACACACACACGTACACACACACACACACACACACACACACACACACACACCATCATATTGTCCCTTGCCGATCTCTCTGGACGGTTAACTCTGTTTACATTTTAAAAACTGTGTGAACTGACAGTTCACACAACTTTAACATGACATGCATATATTATACACCAAACTCTTGAGCTACTTCTGCTCTCACTCAGAATGTCAAAATATAAGCAATGTCATGTATAGTTTTTGAGATGTTAACGTTTGTTTGGCACAACTCATACTATAACTGCCGCGGGGTTCCGCATTTCTGGGTGTCAAGTGACGTCACGCTGATTCGTCTTATTAAAGAGTAATCATTTAAAAGTAAAACATTAGGTAATATAGGGATACAGATTTCAGTTACATCAGATAGCACATGCACAGCTAGACCAGACATGGTTCCCATCTGGACAGTCCCACATCATATGTAAGTAAGTTTCAAGTTCATTATACATAATTTCCAAATTGGTGTGCGACAAATCTGGAATTGGAAGCGTTTCCTGGGAGTCAAATAATCTGTGTATACATTTTAAAGTAATGATTTGGAAGTTAAAGTTCCAGGATGAAAGGGACACATTTTCCCAGATTATCTTCCAATTAATCGGCCCCTGCCAGCTCTTTAAATCAACATTCCAGACTTTGGTCATGTCAATTCTTGGAATTTCTTGGACATAGTAGATACAAGACCATCACACTTAGGTTTGGAATTTATATAATTGAGTAATGGATGAATGCGAAGGGCATTTCTACAGGGAACTCCAAGGGCTTGAATAACCAACCTCAGTTGTAGGTAAAAATAAAAGGAAGTTAGATGGTAAATTATACGTTTTTTCTGAGATCTTCAAATTATCTTAGACCTTATTGATAATATGGGAACTATTATGGATACCGTCTTTAGACCATGTGGGAAGGATCAAAGGTTTACCACCTGAGCAAAGTAAATTATTTTGGAAGATTGGTGTGTGTGTATGCCATTTCACATCAGTTTCCCATCTTTTCAGCCCTCTGCCATATTTGAATAGAATGAGATATGATAGGGCCACATTTTTCCTGGCAGATTTTATGAGACAAACCACAGAAAATAACTTAAAAGGGGTGACTATGTCACACTCAATTAAGAGCCATGGTGTATTTTGATCCAGGGAGAACAATTTCTCTAAAGGACGGAGCATACTGTAAATTATAGATAATATAACTCAAAATCGGGCAAACCAAACCCTCCTTGTTATTTACTCT
>NW_028151258.1:25000-39136 GCF_964638095.1 Poromitra crassiceps
TTAGGCAGGGGGGTTAGGCACTGGGGAAGGGTATCTTAGGGTTAGACAGGGGGGGTTAGGCACTGGGGAAGGGTATCTTAGGGTTAGGCACAGGGGGGGGGTTACGCACTGGGGAAGGGTATCTTAGGGTTAGGCACAGGGGGGGTTACGCACTGGGGAAGGGTATCTTAGGGTTAGGCACAGGGGGGGTTAGGCACTGGGGAAGGGTATCTGAGGGTTAGGCACTGGGGAAGGGTATCTTAGGGTTAGGAAGAGGGGTTAGGCACCGGGGAAGGGTATCTTAGGGTTAAGCAGAGGGGGGGTTAGGCACTGGGGAAGGGTATCTTAGGGTTAAGCAGAGGGGGGTTAGGCACTGGGGAAGGGTGTCTTAGGGTTAGGAAGAGGGGTTAGGCACCGGGGAAGGGTGTCTTAGGGTTAGGCAGAGGGGGGGTTAGGCACTGGGGAAGGGTGTCTTAGGGTTAGGCACAGCGGGGAGGGGGGTTGGTTTAGGCACTGGGGAAGGGTACCTATAGGGTTAGGCTTTTTAAGGGGGTCCTGCCTCGTCACTGCCATGTCAATAATGATGGTAATATTGCTTAGATCCAAACCAACTGTGGAAACAATCCCAAAATGCAAAATGTTGGGCAATGAGGAGATGGATATTAATGTCTGATATCCAGCAGTCTGGACTGATGCTCATTCAGCCATTTTCTTCATTGTGTTATTAACTCGTATGAACACTGGAGAAGAGGCATTTTGGCAAAGAGACGAGCAGACGAGTCCATAACGCTGAGCTAAAGGACTGGCCGGATTTGTTTTTACTACGTGAAAACTCCAATGAACAAGCTACTTGTGAGTCCACGCGACTTTTGTTTCAGAGGTGTCAAAACACTGGAATGTAGTGGGTGCTGTATGGTGTCGGTGCTATCCATGGTGCTGGATGAAGTGGGTACTGTATGGTGTCAGTGCTATCCATGGTGCTGGATGGAGGGCTGTGGTGAGGGGGTCACCTAGCCAAATCCTACCCGACTCTGAAGCCCTCCCCTGGGCTTTCAGTCTCACCTCCAGACCCCTGTCTAGCTCCTCCGAGGGGGAAGGAGGAGATTGTGTGATGGGTGAGGTCGAGGTACAAGTCCCCCTGCTCCAGTTATAAGGGATGTCTGGCCAATTTTTCGTTCTAGACAGATGTACATGTACAGCTGCAGCCACTTGCAAAGCCAAGCAGTTAAAACATTACGTTCATCATGAGCTGCCTTGAGATGTTTTAGTTTAGTTTAATTTATTCTATTTAGACACACTGAAAACAACAGAAATGACAACAAAGCAACAACAACAACAACAACAATTAGGATAATTCTGGCGTTAATCACGGCCGGAATTTAGGGATAGGATTTGATGGTTATGAAACACACACAGCACATTATTTAATACGTTTGAATATTAAACGCACAAACTGTATTCTGATACATGTGCAGTCGCCAGCCGCTTCTTTTCGCCTGACAGCGAGGAATTTCACCGGCAGGATGTAACGCGTGGGAGGATCATGCTGGCCCATTTTCCCTGCTTCCAACACATCAACTTCAAGAACTTCCTCTTTAATACAGTAGGCTACCGCAGGGATGACGGTTTCTTTTGTAGGCTTTTTGTATGCCTGGTTTGGCATGTGGCACGCCTATGTACAAATATAACAGGAATGCGATTGTGAACGCCCCCAATTTGCATTGCACGCTTTACCGCTTTTGCGAAGATAGGGCCCTTTGTGTCATGCCCAAAAATGTTCTGGGTCTGTGTGAGTAGGATGGAGGAAGGTGAAGGGAGGGGCTAAGGAGAGTAGTATAGAGGAAGGTGAAGGGATGGGCTAAGGAGAGTAGTATAGAGGAAGGTGAACGGAGGGGCTAAGGAGAGTAGTATAGAGGAAGGTGAAGGGAGGGGCTAAGGAGAGTAGTATAGAGGAAGGTGAAGGGAGGGGCTAAGGAGAGTAGTATAGAGGAAGGTGAAGGGAGGGGCTAAGGACAGTAGTATAGAGGAAGGTGAAGGGAGGGGCTAAGGAGAGTAGTATAGAGGAAGGTGAAGGGAGGGGCTAAGGACAGTAGTATAGAGGAAGGTGAAGGGAGGGGCTAAGGAGAGTAGTATAGAGGAAGGTGAAGGGAGGGGCTAAGGACAGTAGTATAGAGGAAGGTGAAGGGAGGGGCTAAGGAGACTAGTATCGAGGAAGGTGAAGGGAGGGGCTAAGGACAGTAGTATAGAGGAAGGTGAAGGGAGGGGCTAAGGAGACTATGAGGAAGGTGAAGGGAGGGGCTAAGGACAGTAGTATAGAGGAAGGTGAGGGGAGGGGCTAAGGACAGTAGTATAGAGGAGGGTGAGGGGAGGGGCTAAGGAGAGTAGTATAGAGGAAGGTGAAGGGAGGGGCTAAGGACAGTAGTATAGAGGAAGGTGAAGGGAGGGGCTAAGGACAGTAGTATAGAGGAAGGTGAAGGGAGGGGCTAAGGAGACTAGTATAGAGGGAGGTGAAGGGAGGGGCTAAGGACAGTAGTATAGAGGAAGGTGAAGGGAGGGGCTAAGGAGAGTAGTATAGAGGAAGGTGAAGGGAGGGGCTAAGGACAGTAGTATAGAGGAAGGTGAAGGGAGGGGCTAAGGCCAGTAGTATAGAGGAAGGTGAAGGGAGGGGCTAAGGACAGTAGTATAGAGGAAGGTGAAGGGAGGGGCTAAGGAGAGTAGTATAGAGGAAGGTGAAGGGAGGGGCTAAGGAGAGTAGTATAGAGGAAGGTGAAGGGAGGGGCTAAGGAGAGTAGTATAGAGGGAGGTGAAGGGAGGGGCTAAGGACAGTAGTATAGAGGAAGGTGAAGGGAGGGGCTAAGGACAGTAGTATAGAGGAAGGTGAAGGGAGGGGCTAAGGAGAGTAGTATAGAGGAAGGTGAGGGGAGGGGCTAAGGAGAGTAGTATAGAGGAAGGTGAAGGGAGGGGCTAAGGACAGTAGTATAGAGGAAGGTGAAGGGAGGGGCTAAGGACAGTAGTATAGAGGAAGGTGAAGGGAGGGGCTAAGGAGAGTAGTATAGCAGGAATGCACGTGACGTCACGGACGCGACAGTCAGTGCGGGTACGCCCACTCAGCTGCAGTGAGTGTCAAAACGTCTAAACAAGCCAGGTGGCGCCGCCCGGTCACGGTGTTTAGCGTTCAGCTTCCGCGAGAAAACAATGAAAATGGGAAAGTGCTGATGTGCCATTGACTGTAAAAATAGATTCAACAAGGCGTCGGAGGTATCTTTTTACAGGCTGCCGAAAGCTAATGAAACGGTCCCGGTCTTCTCTGCAGCTATCCATGGTTTCAATGAGGGCTCATTCATTCTCTGGCTGTGTTTTACCTGCACATATATAACGTTACATGAGTGACAGTGTTCACTATGAACAAAGCTAGCGTGTGTTAGTGACAGCGTATGCTATATTTTTCTTAATAAAAGTTGTAATAAAATAAATATTTACCTCTCCACATACAACCAGAATATCCATTGCTGTCCTCGTTACTTTAATGTCGCCAACAAATCCAGCCTTGAAGTACGACCATGCGTCCAGGCTCTTGTATGCTTTCATGCTTTGGTTTGTGTATTTCCCCGGCATACATATAAATGTCAGGAAACCCTATTCCTGGCCACATGTCTACGTCCATGGACCACTGGTTCTTTGGCAAGCTGTAAGGGTCACATTCGAGTCCAACTGCCTTTAATTTAAGCAGATAATCGTTTATATTAGCCGTGGTTTCGCTACTACCCCTGGCGGAAGCCACGTTTGTTTTGGAAATTTGACACTCAGTGCTGCTCAGTCCGGCTGAGGGGGCGTGTTCGGGAGGGGGCATGGCGTCGGTGCATTCCCTCTATTGAGGAAGGTGAAGGGAGGGGCTAAGGAGAGTAGGAAGTAGGATGGGAGAGAAGGGAGGAGTGAAGGAGAGACAGGAAGATGGGTGGGGGTGAAAATAAGGAGTCCATTTAGAGAGGAGGATGGTAATTGTCCATCTCGGCTCGATAAAGAGGCCCTTTAAAAAACTATTTCATTTCCCTTCACAAACTCATACTGTTAATGGGATTTCTGCTCTCTGCCCCTTCCTTCATAAACACACACACACACACACACACACACACACACAGGCCTGCGTGCACACACTCTCACTCTCACTCTCACTCTCACACACACACACACACACACACACACACACATTCACACACGCACGCGTGCACAGACACGCACCCCAATTTTCAACCTCTCGCACTCCAGTGAACTCACGCCTTTATTCAGAAAGCTGCTCAACATTGCCAGTCAGACATGGCTCTTTCTCATACAGCAAAAAAACACATACTAAATATGCAGGCTTCTTGCATGTTTCAGCTGGAACTGTGTCCTGTAGGCTGTATGCCAATATATGAGCAAAAATAGGATAGTTTTTATCAATGATAACTATGCCCGCATCGTCTCAATTCAGTTAAGCAGTTTTCTCTTTTATAGTAGGCTAGTAGGCTTTATACTAGGCTATTTTATATATGAATTATTCGATCAGTGCAACCACACACATGAGTGATAGAGATCATTATTCATTGGGCATGCGTTTCTAAATCTATGGTCTAAATAGGCTTACAGATTGTGGAAATGTATAGACTGAGATTACACATTTACATTTGTTGCTGCTGTATCAATGCAGCTGTATCAGACAGAAATCGCTGATCAAAGTAAATCAAATGACTGATGTGAATACAAGCTGCTGCTTTAGACAGCCCTTCAGCAGACTATCCAACGCGGATTTTCATTCTGACATTAAATCGCGGATACATTAAATATCCGCTAAAACTCTGATCATGCACTGCGCTTTCATTGAACGAGGAAATGGGTGTGGAAATGGGTGTGGGCGTGGATCAACTCAGCTGTTCATAATGTGATTGGCTAGCGCACCTCTTTCGCGTGGACGCGCTCCTGTGCACGAGCGAAAAACGTGCGCGTGCACAGGCAGATCCCAGCTTCAGTTATCGAGTAAAAAACCAGCGTCGTAGTATCCTTAAACTAGATAGCTTTGATCCTGTTCAGTCAAACCAGATCAAAGGGACTTATCGCGGATCTGTTAAACTAGCTTAGTAGTACAGGCCCCTGGTCCCGACAGAGCCGGGCCGGGCTCCAATTCAGGCTCCCACATGAGCAGCAATAGAGCAGGAGCTAAATCACAAGGCACGATTATGCCTGATTTCACGGATCAACTTGAATAATCAATGAACTCTGGGGCATCGTCGTAATGCGGTTATGTTTTTAAAACAGCATCACCAGCACCGCCAACTCCCACTAGGATTTTTGTTCTTCTTCATTGGAGGGGTATAGGAGCAGGGCCTGACCTGACATTAGCATTATCAATATATCAATATATCATCCGATATTCGCATATCGGACAACATACTACACACATAATATCGGTCGACCGATATATCCGTTGGGCTCTACGTAGGAGATTTAAAGAGCGGCAGACACAGGAGGAGACACTTAAAGCTGCTTCATGGGATCTGATCTCGCAGGCCAGCAGGGTCCACGTGCGGCTCCGGAGACGGCGGCGGCCCAAAACCACTAACAACATCTGTGCTCCCGTTTCAGCGGCGGGCTAATTGCTCATCTACCAGATCCCCATAATGCATCAGTCACTGAGGCGATGAATATTCTTCTCAGATGTGGAACTGGAGAGGAGATTGACAGCAAGCCTGCCGGGGCTTTCCTGCTATCGCGCTGAAAGCATTGGTTGTAATTTCTACCGTGTGATTTCCCTCGTGTTTGTTCTGGCTCTCTCTCTCCATTAAGGCCTCCGCAATCACACACGCGCACACACACACGCACGCGCGCGCGCGCACACACACACACACACACGCACACACACACTCACGCACACACACCCTCCCTCCTTTTCCCCGTCCCTCCCAGCGGCGGGCGATAATTGACAGGCTCCTACCGACCCGCTTATTAAATAAACAAGACATCACGGGGGAAAGCGGCCACTATAGGGACGCATCTGCTCTGACACCTTCAAGGTCCTGCATTCATCAGTCAGGGGCCAATCTGTTCAGAGGGTCTAAGTGGAGGGTCTGCTCCTCTGTGCGAGAGGCAGCTGGTTAACCAGGTGTATGTGTGTTTGACGAGGTTTATTTACACGCGGACCCAAGTCGTGTCGTGGTGCTTTGCTTTGTTGAGACAGTGGAAGTGTGCGAACGCGGCGTCTGCTCACGTCCGTGTAAACACAATCATCTGCAGGTGGATGAATTGAACACGTCTGTGTTTGACTCGATAACCAACAGATAGACTCGGACTGACATGTTCTTCCTCCAGCATCCAGTTCAGGTTTCACAGTAAATATAGCCGTTTAATCATCAGGAGATAGCCAGCCGTGAGGTCTGGGTATAGTGTAGAGTTAAAAACACTCGCTTACCATCGCAGAGCCTCGGGTTCAATTCCCAGTAGCGGTACCTTTGTAGATGGAACTGTTGATGAGCCAACTTCTGAGTCCGTATGTTGTGTATTATCTTTATGCCCTTTGTGCTGTATTTTATATTTTGTTGGATTTTATATTTTGATTTTAAACCACTGTGAAGCACTCTGTGCATCCGTGCTGAGAAGGGTGCTATACAAATAACGTTTTACTTACTTACTTACTTACTTACTTACTACCGGCTTGTTCTGACGTTCCTACAGACACAATTGGCCGTGTCTGCGGGTGGGCTATGTTTCCTGTGGATGGAGCGCGAGGGGCGGAGGGGGGCTCAGTCGAGCGAGTCGGAGTGGTCTTGCAATAGAAAGGTCTCTGGTTGGAATCCCAGGGTGGCTGGACAAGCTTGACCCAAGTTGTAGAAGAGTGCAGTGTTGCAGTCTGACCCTTGGACCTGCAGAACTACATCAGAACCAGGCCAATGACCCAGTTTAGGGAGGCCAGATCCATAGCTTAAGAAACCATTACAGCATTTTCAGTATATTAAAGGAAAGGTCATTATCTGGTTGTGCTGCTCAGCTCCCCAGGTGTGAATGTGTGAAGTATATGAGCGTGGTGGAGCTGGAAAACAGCGTCCCCGCTGAGCCAAGCTTAACAACTAATGATTCAAAAGAGCGTGTAGGATACTGCTGTTGCGTGCACATTGAGAAAACAAAAATCCATTAAATTAATACCTGCGAGGGAAGCAGTCAACATAAAATTAATCGATAAGATCTTATGATATGAACTCATGCAAAGCTGATGTAATCACAAAGAGTTCTTTATACCAACAACTGGTTCTTCCAGCTATATACAGTAGCAGAGCCCTTTATGGCAGTTCCTCAATCAGTGGGGTGTGCCCCCTAGGGGAGACAGAGGTATTGATTGATTGATTGATTGATTGATTGATTGATTGATTGATTGATTGATTTATTGCCATATTTGGCCATGGTGAGGCAACCACGGAAACACAAATAGCAGCAGGATAAACATGGAAAAGTTTAAATAAATGGCTCTTCCCTAGTAATAACCTATAACAATATAATTTAGTTACTACAGCAGAAAATGAAAAAAGCCACTGTTTTATGGTTTTGTAGTATAAGAAGGGACTTTTAAAATGCATGAAATACTTCAAATCATCAGCATTAAAGCTATCTTTGTAAGAACCACATTCTTTATTCTGAGTTACCAGTTTTTATTTCAACGAAGCACCGTTACCATGTACTGTACAGTCACGTCGCCAACCAATACACACCTGGAGAACGCTCATTTTGTGTGTCTCAGACGTTAGCCTTCTGCTAGTCTGTTAGCGAAGGCCATTTAGTTGCAGAACCGTGTGCCGAGCTGCCGTTTCAGCTAATTCACTGAACTTAATTACGCCCGGCGAAGTGTGTAGACTTCATATAGCTGTCAGATGACTGCTCACGCTTGCGGGGCCGAGGAGCGATTGAGCAGAAGGAAGGAGAGACAGAATGATGGAGGGAGGGAACGGGGTGGAAAACAAGAGACGGACAAGGTGAAGGGGAGAAGGCGGGAGGAGTGGAGATGACAGAGATTGATTAGAAGGGAGAGACACATAGACTAAGACCAAGAGAGAGAGACAGTGAAGCCATTTGCTCACGCTGCGGTGTCTGCAGCCAAGGGGACGGTATGCCGAAGATGATGGAGAAGGAGAAATGAAAGAGAATGAGAGAGAAGAAAGAAAGAGAGAGAGAGAGAGAGAGAGAGAGAGAGAGAGAGAGAGAGAGAGAGAGAGAGAGAGAGAGAGCAAGGCCCTTAAAGGATCAGTTCGGCCAAAAATGAACATTCAGTGCAGTCATGAGCTACTCACCCCCATACCGATGGAAGGGCGAGTGAAGATTTTAGTTGACAAAAACGTGCATTTTAGCAGCAAAACACTGTTGCAGAATGCTCATAAACAGTTGAAGTGGACAGGGTCCAACTTTCAAAGAAGGAACGAAAGCCTCCATACTCAGGGGTGTCATGCTAGCCAAGATTCTGGGGGGCACAATTTTTATTGTATTGTATTTTGTATTGTATTTTTCCCCCTTTTTTTATTTGGGGGGGGGGGGTAATCCTCCTAAAATAACCTACTTCTTGCATCAACCTCCTGACTGAGGCCATGCATGGCTGTGGCTCTCACCATACGATACCTGACGTAATCCAAGTCTAAGCTCAGAGATGCCAAGTTGACTTGAAATCTTCACTGAAGCAGGCTACAGTATCTACTATCCAGGTTCTTGCAGCATCAATCAATCAATCTATCTATCTATGTTTATGTTTATTTGCACATTAAATGTTTAATTTAATGTTAATTTAATGTTTAATTTTTAAGTCTATCTATCTATGTATATATGTATCTATCTATCTATCTATCTATCTATCTATCTATCTATGTATCTATCTATCTATCTATGTATCTATCTATCTATCTATCTATCTATCTATCTATCTATCTATGTATCTATCTATCTATCTATCTATCTATCTATCTATCTATCTACCTATCAATCAATCAATCAATCAATCAATCAATCAATCAATCAATCAATCAATCAATCAATCAATCAATCAAAGCTGTATTTTGAGTGCAGAATCACACCAAGCTGTCTCAATACACTTTCCAATAAACAGTGTGGCTATAGTGACATTTTATGATGTCTTTTCAAGTCAACTTGCAACTCGGGGCTTGTGGAGACTTGGATCACGGCGGGTGAGCAGTATGGTGCCTTTCTTCTTTTACATTTGAAATTGCACCATCCACTTTAGAGACTAAAGAGGTGGGCAGAGGAGAGGCATGATGGAGAGGCCATAAATAAGTGTGTGTGTGTGTGTGTGTGTGTGTGTGTGTGTGTGTGTGTGTGTGTGTGTGTGTGTGTGTGTGTGTGTGTGTGTGTGTGTGTGTGTGTGTGTTTATGTTTTCAAACTATAAATAGTTTATGCAACTCCATATGGTTTGAATATTTAATATTTTGTTGGTACTTTAAAACTTCCACTTTGTATCGAGGGGATCAGGCCAGAGGAGGAGATGAGGAGAGAGGGATCAGGCCAGAGGAGGAGATGAGGAGAGAGATATCAAGCCAGAGGAGGAGAGGAGAGATTGATCAGGCCAGAGGAGGAGAGGTGGAGAGAGGTATCAAACAAGGAGGAGAGGAGATCAGGCCATGAGGAGGAGAAGAGGAGGAGAGGAGGAGAGCGGAATCAGGCCAGAGGAGGAGAGGAGAGAGTGATTAGGCCAGAGGGGGAGAGGAGGAGAAAGGTATCAGACTAGAGGAGGAGAGGAGGAGAAAGGTACAGTTTCAGGCCAGAGGAGGAGATGAGGAGAGAGGTATCAGGCCAGAGGAGGAGAGGAGGAGAGAGGGATCAGGCCAGAGGAGGAGAGGAGGAGAGAGGTATCAGGCCAGAGGAGGAGAGGAGGAGAGAGGTATCAGGCCAGAGGAGGAGAGGAGGAGAGAGGTATCAGGCCAGAGGAGGAGAGGAGGAGAGAGGTATCAGGCCAGAGGAGGAGAGGAGGAGAGAGGGATCAGGCCAGAGGAGGAGAGGAGGAGAGAGGTATCAGGCCAGAGGAGGAGAGGAGGAGAGAGGGATCAGGCCAGAGGAGGAGAGGAGGAGAGAGGGATCAGGCCAGAGGAGGAGAGGAGGAGAGAGGTATCAGGCCAGAGGAGGAGAGGAGGAGAGAGGGATCAGGCCAGAGGAGGAGAGGAGGAGAGAGGTATCAGGCCAGAGGAGGAGAGGAGGAGAGAGGTATCAGGCCAGAGGAGGAGAGGAGGAGAGAGGGATCAGGCCAGAGGAGGAGAGGAGGAGAGAGGTATCAGGCCAGAGGAGGAGAGGAGGAGAGAGGGATCAGGCCAGAGGAGGAGAGGAGGAGAGAGGGATCAGGCCAGAGGAGGAGAGGAGGAGAGAGGGATCAGGCCAGAGGAGGAGAGGAGGAGAGAGGTATCAGGCCAGAGGAGGAGAGGAGGAGAGAGTGATCAGACTAGAGGAGGAGAGATACAGACAGGAGGCATAAATCCTGTTAAGGTCGTATATTATGGTCATAGCTGCTGTGTGTGCGTGCGTGTGTGTATGTGTGTGTGTGTGTGTGTGTGCGTGCGTGCGTGTGTGTGTGTGTGTGTGTGTGCGTGCGTGTGTGTATGTGTGTGTGTGAGAGATAGGGCGGCTGTGCTATAGGCTCATTAGGCTACAGGGGAGAATAGCTAAAAGGATTAGGCCGACATGGATTATTCATGTTTAAAATACTGGAGAGAGAGAAATGAGAGGATCTTCTGTAGAATATGTAAGAGAAGTCAGGAAGGCATGCCTGGGCTTGGGGAAATCTTCTTCTTGAGTTTTATAGTGGTTGGTTGGCAAGCAACAGTATGGTCCATTAGCGCCACCAACTGAAATGTGGATTGTGATGAACGTAATTTGCAAGCTAGGGTGCACTGATTTACCAAACCTGTTGGCTTGCAGGCTACCACATTTCTGCAATTTTTTTTTACAATTTTTCACAATTGTTAACACACAAAAAGCGAAAATTCGGCACAATTTTCACAGCCTTCACTTCATATCGCTCGACCCAATTTGGCACTACTTAACACTCCCTTATCTGCATTAGACTCTGACTTTCCTTCTTTACACTCTGATGTCAATTACACATCACCTTGTTGTCAAAACACTACACACAATGTTCAGTTGTTGCACACACTTCTCAAGTAAGATCTCAAAGCATCAACCTACAACACACAAATATTCAAATCTCTAAACAGGTCTGTTGAGCAATTTGCAATCAGGACTGCAGCATAAAAGTGCCTTGAGCCTCTGTTTTGTTTGTTGACCAATGGAGAACTTTGAAGAGAGAGACAAACAGAAAACTTCTTTTTTGCTGCATATTTGTGTGCTGTTTTCTCTGTGATTTAACTTTAACTTCACTGGGTAAGTGATATAGGCTGTGTTATTTTAGTGTTATCTGTGTGTGCTTACTCCTTATTTAAAAAGGAGTAGTGTTTTAGGCTAGTCTTGTCTCTGAGTGAAACTGTGGCGCAGCTGGCTGATAGCTGGTTAATGGCTCTCAGCTGACAGCAGCCCAATCACCTGGGAACGACGGGCGCTGATTAGAAGAGGTGTGGCTTATAGCCCGGCATATAAGTTGGGCTGCAGTAAGTTTCTTGTCAGTTACACTTTGCTGTCTGTCATTGAACTGCTCTGCTGTGGATCCCCCTCTCTGTGATTTAACTTTAACTTCACTGGGTAAGTGATATAGGCTGTGTTATTTTAGTGTTATCTGTGTGTGCTTACTCCTTATTTAAAAAGGAGTAGTGTTTTAGGCTAGTCTTGTCTCTGAGTGAAACTGTGGCGCAGCTGGCTGATAGCTGGTTAATGGCTCTCAGCTGACAGCAGCCCAATCACCTGGGAACGACGGGCGCTGATTAGAAGAGGTGTGGCTTATAGCCCGGCATATAAGTTGGGCTGCAGTAAGTTTCTTGTCAGTTACACTTTGCTGTCTGTCATTGAACTGCTCTGCTGTGGATCCCCCTCTCTGTGATTTAACTTTAACTTCACTGGGTAAGTGATATAGGCTGTGTTATTTTAGTGTTATCTGTGTGTGCTTACTCCTTATTTAAAAAGGAGTAGTGTTTTAGGCTAGTCTTGTCTCTGAGTGAAACTGTGGCGCAGCTGGCTGATAGCTGGTTAATGGCTCTCAGCTGACAGCAGCCCAATCACCTGGGAACGACGGGCGCTGATTAGAAGAGGTGTGGCTTATAGCCCTGCTGAAGCAGTATTTCTGAACACTGTCAGTCTACAGCGGCAGCGGTAAGCGGCACGTAGCCTCGGGCACGAAGACTCGGGCACAAAGACAAGGGAGTCTTTCTGTGGGAGTCCTTCGAAGGGAGGCCATAGATTAGGGTTTTTTGCTACCTCTCTTATTCTACCTTACTATGTGTTTTCTTCCCATCCCTGTTGTAACCTCAGCCCACAGACGCCGTAGACACGGCTGCTTCAGGTGTAGTAACCCTGGTAATCTCTCCCACCCTAAGCGCGCTAACAGTCCTTTTACTATTGCCGGAGGTCTCTGGAACTGTCAGTCGGCTGTTAAGAAAACTGAGACCATCTCAGCTCATGCTCTATCTCTAACCCTCCACTTTCTAGCTCTCACAGAGACCTGGATCATTCCTGAAAACACAGCTACACCTGCTGCCCTCTCTGCTGCATATTCCTTCTCGCACACCCCTAGAGCCTCTGGCCGTGGAGGTGGCACTGGTATCCTCATCTCTCCCAAATGGACCTACACTGTCACCTCTCTCTCTCATCTGTCTATCTCATCTTTTGAGTCCCATGCAGTTGCCGTATCCCTACCCATCAAGCTCAACATTGTGGTAATCTACCGCCCGCCTGGTCCGCTTGGTCACTTTCTGGACGAGCTGGACACCCTCCTCTCCATCTTTCCTGAGGATGGTACTCCACTCATCCTTCTGGGAGACTTCAACATCCAGCCAGTAACCTTACAATCTCCGTCTTTCCTTAACTTCTTCTCATCCTTTGACCTTTACCTCTCTCAATCTCCTCCTACCCACAAAGCAGGGAATGTGCTTGACCTGGTCTTCACGAGATCCTGCTCCACCTCTAATCTCACTGTGACCCCTCTTCCTGTATCCGATCACCACTTTATCACCTTCTCCCTTCCCATCCCCCTCCCCTCCTCCCACCCATCTCCCCCCCACTCTACCACCACCCGACGCAACCTAAAAACTCTCTCTCCCAACTCCCTCTCTTCTACCGTCCTCTCCCTACTTCCCCCTGCCGAGCAATTTGCTCTCCTGTCCACTGACGAGGCTTCCACTACTCTTCTCTCCTCTCTCTCCTCTGCTCTTGATTCTCTTTGCCCACTCACCACTAAGCCTGCCCGATCTTCTCCCCCTTCTCCTTGGCTGACTGAATCTCTGCGAACTTATCGAACTGAGCTTCGGTCAGCTGAGAGAAAATGGAGAAAATCACATCTCCCTGAGGATCTCTCTTCCTACCACCTTATCCACTCAAACTTCACTGATGCTGTCTCTAAAGCAAAAACCTCCTTCTTCATCTCTGAAATCCAGTCCTCTGCATCCAATCCCAGTAAACTGTTCGCCACCTTCTCCACGCTCCTCAACCCTCCCTCCCCTCCCCCTCCCTCCTCCCTCTCTGCTGACGATTTTGTAACCTTCTTTACAAAAAAGGTGGACGACATCAGCTCCTCCTTCCTTCCTCCAGCCACCCTCACTAACACTCCCGACTCCAATCCTGCTCCTCAGCCCCCTGTCCCTGGATTTCCTTCCTTCTCTCCTCTCTCTCCTGAGGAAGTGCTTAAACTCATCAGCTCAAACCGAGCCACTTACTGCCCCCTCGATCCTATCCCTTCCTCTCTCCTCCAAACCATCTCACCTAACATATCTCCCTTCCTCACTACCTTCATTAACTCCTCTCTGTCCTCTGGTCTTGTCCCCCCTGCTCTAAAGACTGCAAGAGTCAAGCCTCTGCTTAAGAAACCCTCCCTTGACCCTACTGCTATTCACAACTACAGACCTGTCTCTCTTCTCTCATTCCTTTCCAAAACCCTCGAACGAGCAGCGTCCGAACAACTTTCTCTCTATCTCTCCCAAAATGACCTCCTGGACCCTCTGCAGTCCGGTTTCAAGGCTTCTCACTCCACTGAGACAGCTCTT
>NW_028151257.1:0-17500 GCF_964638095.1 Poromitra crassiceps
AGACACATAGGTGCCTCCTTAAAACACTTCTCATAGACACATAGGTGCCTCCTTAAAACACTTCTCACAGACACATACTGTAGGTGCCTCCTTAAAACACTTCTCACAGACACATAGGTGCCTCCTTAAAACACTTCTCATAGACACATAGGTGCCTCCTTAAAACACTTCTCACAGACACATACTGTAGGTGCCTCCTTAAAACACTTCTCACAGACACATAGGTGCCTCCTTAAAACACTTCTCACAGACACATAGGTGCCTTAAAACACTTCTCACAGACACATAGGTGCCTCCTTAAAACACTTCTCACAGACACATAGGTGCCTCCTTAAAACACTTCTCACAGACACATAGGTGCCTCCTTAAAACACTTCTCACAGACACATAGGTGCCTTAAAACACTTCTCACAGACACATAGGTGCCTCCTTAAAACACTTCTCACAGACACATAGGTGCCTCCTTAAAACACTTCTCACAGACACATAGGTGCCTTAAAACACTTCTCACAGACACATAGGTGCCTGCTTAAAACACTTCTCACAGACACATAGGTGCCTTAAAACACTTCTCACAGACACATAGGTGCCTCCTTAAAACACTTCTCACAGACACATAGGTGCCTCCTTAAAACACTTCTCACAGACACATAGGTGCCTTAAAACTAGGGATGCACCGATTGCCATTTTCTTGGCCGATTCCGATTTCCGATTTTTGAATAGTCTGACTTGCCGATACCGATTTTTGCCGATTCCGATTTTTTTTTCTAAAAACAACAATTGACAGCTTACACAAACGTTTTTGTAACTTTGTTTAAAAATTAAGATTCATAGAACAATTCTTACATCTAATGGGGATCCAAATAAACAAATAAACAATTCTTATCATTTGCATGAAGTAGGACCTTCTCACTCAAACACATCTCAAAATAAAAGTGTTCCAGGTTAGGCTACTGGACAGAGCTTTTTTGTGCAAATACAATGAATACAAAAATTAAATTAAATCCAATAGCCTATATCCCACAGCTATCATGCATTTACTTTTCCAAAAGAAAACAGGTGCAACAGAACATCAAAATGATCCATGGACAAGGAGTTTATAGACTGGCTCCAGACCAGTCCTCTTGAGTAGAGGGGAAATGAGTTTATGAGTTATTACAGTAACGATCTTCAGTCTGAATATCAGGCGGAGTTTACACACAGTCCGAAGTTTGGTATGCGTATTTTTATCTGCCATCCGAAAAAATATCGTCACGCACAGAAAACGTTGCACACTTGTGAGTCCGATGCATTTTTATTATTATGTCCGTCGTTCTCATGTCGTTCTATTTGCAATACGAAACAAATAGTCTCTCCTGTATCCACGTCACGTTACAACATGACTTGACAGGCTGAGGCAGCAGCGCTGATGTGGAATGGAAAAGCAGGTCGGGGAATGGTTATCATACTGGACACAATGCTCGCGTTCACCTCGCCAAGCCGGCTGTGCGCGGTGGCGGGTTGCTGGAGCACCGCTTCCCGGGGAGAGAGAGCAGAGAGAGAGGGGCCAGTGAGGTGAAGCGAGCCGCTCTGACTGGACTCCAGCTGAGCGGGACTCGGCCGCATCTCTGTCTCCACGGCTTATTTTCGACTTGCATGTGTGACAAACTGCGAGCTTTGTCTACTTCACTGACGGTGAAAAAAATCCACAACGAGGAAGGTATGCTGGCGTGTGTGGTGTGGTGGCTGGGTGCCTGTCTCGGTGCTTTGGGGTGCGCGCACGTCATGTGAAAATCGGCTCACAGAATCGGCTATTTAGAGTGACCGGAACAGATCACCGATCGAGGCCGATCACGTGAAAATCGGCCATTTCCGGTCACGTGCCGATCGATCGGTGCATCCCTACTTAAAACACTTCTCACAGACACACATAGGTGCCTCCTTAAAACACTTCTCACAGACACATAGGTGCCTTAAAACACTTCTCACAGACACATAGGTGCCTCCTTAAAACACTTCTCACAGACACATAGGTGCCTCCTTAAAACACTTCTGACAGACACATAGGTGCCTCCTTAAAACACTTCTCACAGACACATAGGTGCCTCCTTAAAACACTTCTCACAGACACATAGGTGCCTTAAAACACTTATCACAGACACATAGGTGCCTCCTTAAAACACTTCTCACAGACACATAGGTGCCTCCTTAAAACACTTCTCACAGACACATAGGTGCCTCCTTAAAACACTTCTCACAGACACATAGGTGCCTCCTTAAAACACTTCTCACAGACACATAGGTGCCTTAAAACACTTCTCACAGACACATAGGTGCCTCCTTAAAACACTTCTCACAGACACATAGGTGCCTCCTTAAAACACTTCTGACAGACACATAGGTGCCTCCTTAAAACACTTCTCACAGACACATAGGTGCCTCCTTAAAACACTTCTCACAGACACATAGGTGCCTTAAAACACTTATCACAGACACATAGGTGCCTCCTTAAAACACTTCTCACAGACACATAGGTGCCTCCTTAAAACACTTCTCACAGACACATAGGTGCCTCCTTAAAACACTTCTCACAGACACATAGGTGCCTCCTTAAAACACTTCTCACAGACACATAGGTGCCTCCTTAAAACACTTCTCACAGACACATAGGTGCCTTAAAACACTTCTCACAGACACATACTGTAGGTGCCTTAAAACACTTCTCAGACACATAGGTGCCTCCTTAAAACACTTCTCACAGACACATAGGTGCCTTAAAACACTTCTCAGACACATAGGTGCCTCCTTAAAACACTTCTCACAGACACATAGGTGCCTCCTTAAAACACTTCTCACAGACACATAGGTGCCTTAAAACACTTCTCACAGACACATAGGTGCCTTAAAACACTTCTCACAGACACATAGGTGCCTCCTTAAAACACTTCTCACAGACACATAGGTGCCTCCTTAAAACACTTCTCACAGACACATAGGTGCCTCCTTAAAACACTTCTCACAGACACATAGGTGCCTCCTTAAAACACTTCTCACAGACACATACTGTAGGTGCCTCCTTAAAACACTTCTCACAGACACATACCGTAGGTGCCTTAAAACACTTCTCAGACACATAGGTGCCTCCTTAAAACACTTCTCACAGACACATAGGTGCCTTAAAACACTTCTCACAGACACATAGGTGCCCCGGCCTCGACCACACTGTGGAAACCACTGGCCTCCATAACCTCTGGAGTGTGTCGATATAGGTGATGACTAGAGAGAGCGGAGAGAGAGAGAAGCAGAGAGAGAGAGCAAGAGGAGATCGAGTTTTGTGCACACATGCGTGTGTGTGCATGCATAAGTATAGGGAAGTGTGTGTATTTGTCTGTGTGCGTGTGTGTTCGTATAGGAAATGAACCCCATGGAAAGCAGTCTGGTTTCTGTGTCGTCTTCTCATGGAGTGGGCAGACTTTGACCTCTGACGTTCTGGGGAGGAAGAGAGGCCAAGGGCTCTGCGCCTCAACACGCATGCATGAGAGGCAATCGTCATGGAAACCAAAACAAACAGATAAGCAGGAAGAGATGAGAAAAAAGAGAGACTTGTATAATAGGCAAGGCATGTACTGTATGCATCTAAACTATTAAATCAAAGTAGAACACTGATAGGAGGACTATATTAAGTATATGGCACAAAATCTACCAGTCCATTGAATTACAAGTATGAGAGTGTGCCACCCTATCTGCTCCCTTACATTTAACAGCTGTTTGACCAGTGCACCCCACACAGAGAATACTGTATATTGAATAGAATAGAAGCTCCCGGATGGATAGCGTCTAAAAACACTAGTATCCAGTCCTTTAGCCAACCACTGGTCTAATTTAGCCCGCCACACTCACAATTCACTGTCTGCCATGGCCAGCCACAAAGGACTGGCGTGCGTATTGCAGTGTTTCCGTTATCTGGTAATTGCCGGACTTTTACCGTTAAAATGAATCAAAGTCCGACAAATTAAAATCTCCCAGTTACCAAGTCCGGTGAAATGATCTCCCTCTCTGAATACAATTTCAATTATAATAGGTTCAAATTAAATTCCACACATCTCCTTTTAAATAGCCAGCCTAAGTGAATATAGCCTACGTTGTGCGATGAATGAAACGGTTACATTTACAATTAGGATGCACACGCTCTGATTGATTGTGCGGCGCAACTTGGTCAGCAGCTCTCAACAGGTGGACAGGCTCGTGCCTGCATACCGACACGCAGAGACGAGAGAGAGATGAGACATGAATCAAAAGAATTCAAATTGAAATAAAAAGTATTTTCTGAAACCAAGCGAGTCTAACGTTACTGTCATTGATGATGATAATGTTATTAAAAGCAGACTACAGCTGATTGACACGCCTTGCTCCAACTCACTTTCTGAACGGACAATTCATAGTATTCCCATGATGTCACAAGCATTTTCCTACCAATATGGCGCTACAATACACACAGCTCATTGGCTGTTTGTGTCACTTGATTGTAATCGCCTGTTCATTTATTAAAATCACCTGTTATTTTCCTACCAAGATGGCCGTGTGGTGATGTAACATTGGGATTCCAGGGATCAAGTACCACCAGCAGGGGGGGGCGCAAGTACCACCTACCTTGAGAAACACTGCCAATAATATTAATAATTATTATTATTATTTCACTTTCACATGTTTGAAAACTACAACTAATGACCACCATGGATTTTGCACAAAAACTATATATATATATATATATATATATATATTTTTTTTTTTCACAGAGCCTTCCAAGTACCACCAGCAGGGGGCGCAAGTACCACCTACGGTACGCGTACCGTAGGTTGGGAACCACTGCCTTAAGCAACACTTAAAGGAACACTCCGCCCATTTTCAACCAGCTTTGTATCATTAGAACATCAGTAGTATATCAGAAAACTGTAAACGGTTTTGAAGTCTGTCATTTAATTTGACAGTTATTGAGTGTTAAAGTGTGGACCAGTGACATCACTGGTCCACACTAACTCAAATGAATAACTCATTAAGTCAAATCAACTGTCAATAACTGTCAAACTATTCATCATTCATCTAGTTTGACAGTTATTGAGTTAATGAGTTATTAATTTGAGTTAGTGTGGACCAGTGATGTCACTGGTCCACACTTTAACACTCAATAACTGTCAAATTAAATGACAGACTTCAAAACCGTTTACAGTTTTCTGATATACTACTGATGTTCTAATGATACATAGCTGGTTGAAAATGGGCAGAGTGTTCCTTTAAGTATGGACAATTCCCCCAGTGACATGTAGGAGCAGAGATATGTCACATAAAATATATATAGGCCAGGACATGGTGCACGCATGCCTCCAGCCCCCAAGGGGGAGAGAGATTTACTTTTCGACATAACGTGTGTGTCACATCCCATGTGAAAAGGCCTATGAATATGTGTCGACAGACTTCCTTGTGGATAGACATACGTGTTCGCCACATGGAAAAGGAAGAGGGGCAGTGCCAAGTTAAGCGCGCCTGGCAAGAGGACAAGTTGGCAGGTAGACTGGCAGGAAGCGGGCATGCCTGCTTCAGTGAGTACACACCCGGTGGACAGTGGTGAGGAGAGCCCATCAACTTTGCTCCCAGACACAATAACGCACGTTTACACCTGTACATTGACAGCACATAGAGTACACATTTGTGTGCCTACACAGACACACACAGACATATCACCAATCCGCTGTGAGACTGTTAGGGCTAATGTACACCGCCTCCGGAACAGATGCGGTCCGGCTCCGGTACGGCTGCCAACAGACCCTCATACACTCAAACACTCATGTAATATGTCAGACGCATGTGGGATCCCACAAAAATAGAACGGGTGTGTAATTTGTCCGTACTGTATGATGTATCACCCATCAATTAACACGGGCGAGAGTCAATCCGGTAGTTTTGACGGATCTGCAAAGCAGCCGTAACACATCTGCTGTACATTGCCTGTTAAAGTGCCAAGTTGCCCTGCTCCAGGCCACCTACAGTATACCAGGGCTAGGTGATATGGACCAAAATTCATATCTCGGTAGTTTTAGGCTGGAGGCGATATACGATATATACATGTATAACTCAGTATTTTCTACGAAGTGGGCTAAATGTTCAGTTCTAACTTGGTGCTTTCACAAAATATGTATACAGTGAGATTTGGAAAATGACATCATTTTACTGTAATGCAGCCTTTAAATCTAGGAAAAGACAACATTTACGCCATATCACCTAAGACGATATCTAGTCTCATATCACGATATCGATATATTGCACTAGCCTTTACCTCAACCTGACCGCCAATCACCACAACAGTGTGCCAGCCATGCCAACCTGTCTAGTCCAGCAGAAGTCAGTATGATGTATTCAGAGGCCTGGGTACCAGCCTCAGAGCTCTGCCAGCGACCCGGACCCTCTGTCTAGTCCAGCAGAAGTCAGTATGATGTATTCAGAGGCCTGGGTACCAGCCTCAGAGCTCTGCCAGCGACCCGGACCCTCTGTCTAGTCCAGCAGAAGTTAGTATGATGTATTCAGAGCCCTGGGTACCAGCCTCAGAGCTCTGCCAGCGCCCCGACCCCTCTGCCAACTGAGCCATCCTGTCTGTAGAGGCTCCACCAAAACTGCCCTTCTGCTCCAACCAAACGCCATGCCAACCTGTCCCCGCAACACTACACCACAAGCCCACCTGCTGGGAAGCCAAAAAAACACCCTTCCAAAATGAGATATCCATCATTTTTGACTGTTACAAAAATGATTGATAGCAAAACGGTTAAACTATGGTCATCTTTAAAGGCTAATGCAACTTCAGTCCTCAGTACGTTGACAACATTTTACATTTACAATAACATTTTTACACATTGGATCCTCTATTTAAAACTTAAATAATGAACATGAATAGAGTACCACAGTATGTTTGTAGTCGGAATGCGGAAGTCCCGAACTTCCTGGTTCTTCACTGTTTCTGCCTATGGGATTTTTGAATGGGTTTTTGGCGCGATGCTTCAAATAAGGTCCATGGGCAACGCAAGCTTATTCAAACGCGAACCTGTGTTCAGCAGGATAATCTTCACACATGAGGACAACTTTCAAGAGTTTTGAAGCGTAATTGCGAGCCCTAGAAGTAAAAAGCTCATGCTAAGCTAATCCAGAACTACACACAGTGTCGCATAGGCTTCCACGTCACCACAGCCAAATTCAACCTGGAGTGTTGTTGATGTGTGCGCTGCTGTGCACTGATTACCCCGGGCTGAACCAGGTGAGGGAAAGAGAATTTCCGTGTTCGTCCTTTGAAGTGATGACGTTATTGATGTATAATATCCCCGTCAACTCAACAGTGTAGTCTCATTTAGCCGTTTGCTAGCTAGCCGCCCTTTTAATGGCACATAAAAGCTTAAAAACTCATAAAGTGGTCCTCATGTGTGAAGAATATCCTGCTGAACACTGGTTTGCATTTGAATAAGCTTGCGTTAACCACAGACCTCATTTAAAGCATCGTGCCAAAAACCCATAAAAAATCCCATAGGCAGAAACAGTGAAGAACCCGGAAGTGTTAGCATCGATGTTTTCCGGACTCATTCCTGCGGCTCTCTATTAAATCCTTCCAAAATCGATACAGTATATATTATACAGTATACAGTATATATACTCACTTTTCCCCACAGGGATCATTAAAGTTACATACAATCTCACCTCTTGAAATAAACTCTTCATACTGTACCAGTGTAGCAGTCGCACTAATCTGCTCCTGGAGCCTGGAGTCTGTTCTGTGTGCCCTTGTAACTCCACACCACTGGCAGGTGCCAGGCTGGAAATGATGCCCTGCTGCCTTCTAAATAGGAGCCAGTCTACCTGCCACAAACACTGCCAAGTCACTAAGCCAAGTCACTAAGCCAAGGGGATGCCAAGGATGAACAGTTTCATGTTTTACTGTACAGGCCTCTCAGAGTTCATGAAAAGATGAGCCATCAATGCCGGTCGCAATTACCACCCTTTAAAAATCATGCTTGAAATGAATCTATCTATCTATATCTCTATATCTATAAAATTGAGTATGTGGACTTTTCTTGTTTGTTTGTTTGTGTTAGGCCACAGCTATGCAGTTTTACGTGCGATCGGGCTGAAACCTTCAGGGGCTGTAAAGGGCACCCGTGCGGGTGACCTGACGGAGCTGTTTTTTTTTAATTAGGACAGATTAATTGCCCTAATTGCCCTAAGGCTGATTGCCCTAAGGCTGAGGCTATAGTTCAGTGATGATGTCATCAGTGATGATGTCATCATCAGAGCCTAGGCATCGAGCGCGCGGAGACAATTGGAAAGTAACCCAAGGTAATATTTCATTTTTGGAGAGGGCTATATTTAAATTCAGTTTACAATTATTGCTTTAAACTGGGGAGGCTGAGTACTTTTTTGTTTTTTACACACACACACACACACACACACACACACACACACACACAAGACAGACAGAGTCTGTGCACTGGGCTGAATCGCTCCCTAACCTCTCTCACCACTGCCTTGCTAAAACCGCTTGTTGATGTTGCGGCCATGTTTACCAACTACTTAGCACTTCCTCTGGGCATTCTAGTCCTAGGAGATAAACCACCCTTTGACTGTACTTTTTACTGGTGGGCCTTTTTAAGTGTAAGAGTGTGTGTGTGTGTGTGTGTGTGTGTGTGTGTGTGTGTGTGTGTGTGTGTGTGTGTGTGTGTGTGTGTGTGTGTGTGTGTGTGTGTGTGTGTGCGTGTGCGTGCACGCCACACACATACATGTGTCCTTGCGCACGCGCACATGCGTGTGTAATAGGCAAGGGGCCCCTTGTGTTTGTATTTACTATATGTGTGTGTCTGTGTGTACAATATGCATCTAGTATGCAAACATCCATCCACACATCAACATTGGTACCCCATATACACTCACTTTCTCACACACACACACACACACACACACACACACACACACACACACACACACACACACACACACAGAGGACTGTGGAGAAAGAGGCCATGTGGTCTGGCAGCAGGCAGGCAACAGGAGCTAACTCCATAGGGAGACAGGAGATCCCCCTGATACCTGAGAAGAGAGTGTTTTCTGGCTGCAGAGACACTTGAATGTGCATCGTAGCCACTAAGACAGACACAGAGGCATCTGCAGAGGAGCGGAGGGGTCACTGGGTAGAGAGAAGGACCTCTCTGTCTGTCAGTGTCAGAGCGCTGCACATATGGACATTACATGGTCGATGAAAGTTATTGGTTAGGGAATGAGTCCTCACAAATATAGTAATACATGCAGTAGTCACATACAGTATGCATGTGTGATATACACATGAAGTACAGTTTCTCTCTGTGCCTCCAGGCTGTGCTCCTGCAGAGATTTAGGGGGCACAGCACTCTTTGCAAAGTTGACTCAATCTGCACCACATTTTATACGCACCACATTTTCATCTGCCACCGCAAAGCATGGCTACTCCAGGGAATCTTGATACAACACACACTAATGAAGTTGACTGCGAAGATGCGCAAACCTGAAAACTTAATGGCAGAGCAATCAAACCTCACATACAGAATGTACTTCCAAATGGGTTCCAAAGATCAAATGCATCTGGGTGTGCTTGGCCCATGGGGCTCGAGCCACTTATTATTATATTTCAAGATTTTTAGGACATTTATGCTTTATTAACAAGCTAAATTGAGTCAGTTTAGAGAAAGGGTAACATATGACCATCCCAGGCTGGATTCAAACGCAGGACGTTGCAGTTACGTACATACGTGTGTGTGTGTGTGTGTGTGTGTGTGTGTGTGTCCAGTGAACCACATCTCACCTCTGTGAGGCAAACAGGAAGTGTGGCTCACCTCCTCTGTTCATTAGGTGAACACGTCGCTTGGCAGCCACATGGCAACAGCCTCCAAGACACACACACAGTTATAAAAATACACACATTTGCCAGTAATGAAACTAGTGACTCATTACAGATGGCAAGATAACAATGATATACACGATGCGTCCAGTGTGTGTGTGTGTATGTTTGTGCATGCGTCTGCTAAGTATGGCTTTTGCCGCTGTGCAATATTAGCTTATTATTGACCTTTCTCCTGGGCTGAGGAGTTTCTCTGAGACTGACAGCTTCGCTAGCCGCTAGCTTTCAGCTTACGGTTATGCTCGCTTCCCCGTGTGGGTTTGTAAAGTCTGAAAAAACGGAGGTGAACTGTTCAGCCTTCATGCCAGCACAGCCTCTCTCTTTAAAAGTGGATCAATGACTCATCTCAGTGGCCAGACATTATATCCTAACACATACAGTACACCAGACATTATATCCTAACACATACAGTACACCAGACACTATATCCTAACACATACAGTACACCAGACACTATATCCTAACACATACAGTACACCAGACATTATATCCTAACACATACAGTACACCAGACACTATATCCTAACACATACAGTACACCAGACATTATATCCTAACACATACAGTACACCAGACATTATATCCTAACACATACAGTACACCAGACATTATATCCTAACACATACAGTACACCAGACATTATATCCTAACACATACAGTACACCAGACATTATATCCTAACACATACAGTACACCAGACATTATATCCTAACACATACAGTACACCAGACATTATATCCTAACACATACAGTACACCAGACACTATATCCTAACACATACAGTACACCAGACATTATATCCTAACACATACAGTACACCAGACATTATATCCTAACACATACAGTACACCAGACATTATATCCTAACACATACAGTACACCAGACATTATATCCTAACACATACAGTACACCAGACATTATATCCTAACACATACAGTACACCAGACATTATATCCTAACACATACAGTACACCAGACATTATATCCTAACACATACAGTACACCAGACATTATATCCTAACACATACAGTACACCAGACATTATATCCTAACACATACAGTACACCAGACATTATATCCTAACACATACAGTACACCAGACATTATATCCTAACACATACAGTACACCAGACATTATATCCTAACACATACAGTACACCAGACATTATATCCTAACACATACAGTACACCAGACATTATATCCTAACACATACAGTACACCAGACATTATATCCTAACACTTACAGTACACCAGACATTATATCCTAACACATACAGTACACCAGACATTATATCCTAACACATACAGTACACCAGACATTATATCCTAACACATACAGTACACCAGACACTATATCCTAACACATACAGTACACCAGACACTATATCCTAACACATACAGTACACCAGACATTATATCCTAACACATACAGTACACCAGACACTATATCCTAACACATACAGTACACCAGACATTATATCCTAACACATACAGTACACCAGACATTATATCCTAACACATACAGTACACCAGACATTATATCCTAACACATACAGTACACCAGACATTATATCCTAACACATACAGTACACCAGACACTATATCCTAACACATACAGTACACCAGACACTATATCCTAACACATACAGTACACCAGACATTATATCCTAACACATACAGTACACCAGACATTATATCCTAACACATACAGTACACCAGACATTATATCCTAACACATACAGTACACCAGACATTATATCCTAACACATACAGTACACCAGACATTATATCCTATCACATACAGTACACCAGACATTATATCCTAACACATACAGTACACCAGACATTATATCCTAACACATACAGTACACCAGACATTATATCCTAACACATACAGTACACCAGACACTATATCCTAACACATACAGTACACCAGACATTATATCCTAACACATACAGTACACCAGACACTATATCCTAACACATACAGTACACCAGACATTATATCCTAACACATACAGTACACCAGACATTATATCCTAACACATACAGTACACCAGACATTATATCCTAACACATACAGTACACCAGACATTATATCCTAACACATACAGTACACCTACATGTACTTGTTGTGGCAATCATTTTTTTTTAACACTTCATATCCATAATCCATAACAAAGCAACTTTTCATTATGTTTTTCAGTCTGTTTAAAGAGTGTGGTGTGGTCTCAAAGCTGACCAACTCATATACGGACAGTAAGCCTACTCTTCAATATGGATGATTGTCTTCTTCCCCCAAACGGGGCACAATGAGTGTTTTGTGTGTTTGGTCTGTCACCAAAAGCCCAGCCAAAGCAGCAACATGTAGATTAGACTTGGGCGATATCCAAACTTAAAGGGATAGGCCAACTTTTTGGGGGTTTAGGCCATTTGCATTAAGGCCTATATTAAAACTAGAAGGTACATGGCTTTATTTTCAATCTGCGTGCTGTGGTAGAGCCCTCACTGCTAATAGCTTAGTGCTACAATGGCAGTCTATGGGATTTTGGCCTACTCCCGTTCAGTCACCCAAAATACACATTCCAACAGCGCCAAAAACACTCACGTGTACATGGTGTGACTCGTGCACTCACCACATGATGAAATAATAATCCAAAGTTACGTTAAATGGTAATTTTCGTAGTAGATCCGCACACCGAGACCTAAACAAAGAGTAACCAAACTAACAGGAGTATAACCGAAGTTACTTCCTAGTTTGCCATGAGGGGCATGCACTGTGTGCAGTCATCAGTACCGTGCATGTGCTGTGTGCAGTCCGCAGTTTGTACTGCACGCAGATTGAAAATAAAGCCATGTATGTTCTAGTTTTAATATAGGCAATATGGCAAATGGCCTAAACTCCCAAAAAGTTGGCCTATCCCTTTAAATATTGAGATATAGTCCTACCCAAATATGGTGATATACAATATTATAATAATTATCATAATGTTTCAGACAGGTCCATACATTACATATTATGATTAGTAGCATAAATAATAGACTGAGAGGTTGATATACTGTTCACTTCCTTTCCTTCCCTTTACAACAACAAATACACAAACCATACCAATAAAAATGCACCCCCCCCTTTTTTCTTTTTTGGTGTAAATTTTCAAAATCGCAATATTCGTGAAATATTGCAATATTCTGGAAATATCGACATATTCAACATTATCAAAAATCACACCATGCCTAAATTAGATTCATTCAATTTGGATTTTCTTAAAAAGTTCTTATAGCCAACCTATGAAAAATTTAAAATGCAGAATATCATTAAGTCGATTGTGGTTTAAATTTGAATAGAGTGAAAGTGAATTGACGAAAGCTCTGATAAAAACACCTGCTTGCACGCACATGCACACACGCACGGCACACACACACACACGAAAGAGAAGTCCATTTCAGGTCGATCAACTCTGCTGATAGTGGGTCATTTTGGCAATAAAGCAACTGCAATAAAGGAGCCGTTATGTTGTAAAAATCAATGTTTCCCCTGTGAGGAAAAACAAGCAACCACTAAATAACTGCTGGCTGCCAGAGGACCGCACTTGGAGATATTTGACAGAGAAAGAAGGAGATGGAGAGAGAGAGCAACAAAGAGAGAGAGCCAAACTGAGACGCTTAGGATGACAGGGAAGTAAAGGGTGATGGACATGAAGGGATATAGCCAAGTGTAGAGGGGATGGGGTGGCGGTCGCAGCAGTGACTCATAGCCTCAGGTGCTCTTGGCAGGAGGAGGGGGGGGTAGTATGACACGTGTGCACACATACTCCATATCTTCCAGGAACAACTTGTTATGTGTGGTGCCCAGTGGAGTGGCAGAAGAACCCAAACAACTGGCAGCAGCAGACAGGCCTGAGGCGAGGCGAGGTACTGTGGGGCTGCTGCTGCTACACTGCTGGCTCCACCCATATATCAGGACGATATTGGACTGTCAACAACAATAGGGATATGAATTTCATGCATTTTCCATAAGCGTTGAAAACGTTAACGGTCAATTAATCGCTTAATCATTAACGCTGTATGCCACACAAAAATACAAATACAAAATAGCGTGGCTTGTGCTTTGGGGGGGGGGGGGGGCAGCAGCCTGGTTCTCAAAGTTCAGTTGCTCATGAAAACCCTCAGTCCACCACATGTATTTATCTGCATCATGTCATGTCCTTTTCCACTATAAATCAAATCATCTGAGTTATTGTCTCTGCCGCACGCACGCACATCGCCACAGCTTCTTATACAGTCAGATGAGTTTCACTTTCACTTGCACTGCAACCTCGCGTCGGGTACAACATTGACGATGCAGGCTACTGGAGCTGTATTTCAGCACGGTCTCGCAATATATATGTACATTAGTTCGTTAGTTCTTGAATTAATCTTGACGACTCGCTCGCTCCAATGGAAATGGGAAGGTATCAAATCCAGCGCGCCAGTTCAGCTCACCCCAAAAGCTGTGTTCACACCGAGATATTTATTTTTCGCTCTGTCGCTCGATTCACCCCTTTGGAATCGCTCTGTCGCTGTGTTTAAATCGCTCGTCAACAGGCACACGAATTGATGGACATCTGGGGGCTATAACGTTACGCAATGTCATGATGTTTGTCCACTACGAGCCACCGTAGTTGTTTACAAGCTAAGCCTATCAGCGTGCTCCTAACGTGAGCTCTATACCGGTAGTACAGACTTCACTTCATGTCAGCTGTCAGCCTGTCAATCAGCTGTCAATGCGGTTTGTTGCCACACAATAAACCAGCGGTTTGTTCCAAGCCAGTGTGATCCTTGACTCACTCTCACATGGCAGCCAATCAGCGTTGGGAGGTCAACACGACAAAAGTGCTGAAGAAGGCACAACAGAGGCTCTTCTTTTTAAGACAGTTGAAAAAGTTTTCCATTTCTCGTGAGGGAATGATGCAATTTTACCGTGCAGGTATTGAGAGCATCCTCACTTTTGGAATAACCGTCTGGTACGGAAACAGCTCGGCTCAGGATAGGAAACGCCTGAACAGAACAGTGCGTACGGCCTCCAAAATCATAGGACAGGAGCTCCCGTCCCTTACTGAGATCTACTCCAACAGACTCAAGAAAAAGGGACAAAATATTCTCAGGGACCCTTCTCACCCTGCCAATTATCTTTTTAATTTTCTTCCTTCTTTTAAAAGGTTGAGAAGTATCAAAAGCAGAACAGCTAGGTTTTGTAACAGCACCTACCCCGAGGCTGTCCGTGCTCTCAACTCTTAATGTGCTGCAGGCTCTATTCAAGTCTGACACAGACAGATATTCTGTGTGACAGCACTTAATTTTAACGTATATTATCTTAACTTACCACAGCTGGTCGTGGTTCTGTAACCTCCCTGTGGGAGTGTTGTTTTACTTTGGTAAAATTGTATTTTGTACTTTATGCATTTTGTCACTTTTATCTCTTTTTTTGTCGGAATGTGTGCATCGTACAGTATGTGAGGGGAATTGTATGTCTTCATGTTTCGCTGTGTTCTGTGATTGAGCTCACTAAACCAAATTCCTATCAACGATGTTGAATGGCAATAAAGTATTGAAACTTGAAACTTGAACAGCGAGCGACTGATGCCAGCGTAATTTTGGGATATTTCATCTCGGGCGACGAGCGTATTTTCTCCGTATCACTCTGTCTCTGTCGCTCGGACGCCCAGCGATTTTTCTCCCGGGCGAATATACGCTCAATCGCTCGTTTGCATTGACTTTGTATTAAATTCGATGCCAGCGAAAAACTTTAATAGGTCGGTGTGAACGCAGCTAAAGTGATCTGTGTGTGTGTGTGTGTCCGTCCGCTCACTCCCACGCTGGACTCAACACTATGTCTTGATGCTTCTTGCCTCAGCATTTTCTCAGCAGTTTCCATGGTCCATCAGTAACATGTAAGTCCCGATCATACGGTGACTGCTACTTGGAGTGAAGTAATGTTACGTCCTCTGCTGGGATCAAAGTTAATATAGCCTACAGTATGTGAGTTCAGCCGCAGAAATGATCCACAGTAAGCATTGGTCTTGATGCCTCTCTTTATTCCTGGTCAGTCATCCTGATGAGAATGCATAAGAAAGACCCTGCAGTTGCTCTACTCTCAAGTAAAAGCTTTAATAAGTTTAGATCAGTGTTTCTCAAACTTTTTCAGACCAAGGACCACTTAACCAATAAAAAAAAACTCGGGGACCACCTAACTCCCAAAACATCCGCAAAAACAATAGGCCTACTATTTCAACTGTAAATTACAGGCTAATTAAATGACAAATAGCATTAAGGCTGTACAATCAATCACATTTTTGGCTTCCCACAATTATGAAAACAAGATAACTGATATATATATATATATATATATATATATATATATATATATATATATATATATATATATATATAATTTATTTTAGTTAGTCCATTGACCTTTTTTTAACATTTATTTTTCCTTTTCAGTTCAAATATAGCCTAGTCAAAGTTCAAATAATTTTTTTTCAAGTTCAATAAATGCACAATGTTGCCAAAGTCAAATAGGCTATCTGTTGCCATCTTAAAGTAGCATTCAGTTTTTGTGTTCAAATAAGTGTTAACTGGCTGTATATTCTGACAGCAATCACTGAAATAGTGTGTTTGGTCAGTAACTTGGAACTCCCAACCTCCACTGTAGGCCTGTAGGCATTGGATTCGGAGTGAAAAAATACATATAGCCTTTAACAAGCATTGTGATCGGACGTTTCCCAGAAAATGTAAACATTTCTCTGATTGGATAGTGGGAGGTGTAAAAAAATGAAAAAAATATAAATCTACTTGCGGACCACTAGGGGGCCTGTTTGAGAAACACTGGTTTAGATATAATAAGATAGAAGCCAGGTTTTGTTTGACTTTGACCAATGAAATTATTTGGCATATTCATATAGTATGCACTTTAAGACTTTGACTTTGAAAAGATTGAAAAATAATCTTTCTTAGCACGTCATAACTCAAAATGCAGGTCTGTTTTTGATTTGTGATTATAAATGCATAATTATAAATTATAAATCCTCCCGCATGCACAACATCCAGGAGGGATTCATGTTTAGTTCACAATAAACACATAACAAAACATGGATTCCAGTCAATCACATAACATGGCAGCAGCACGTGTTCAAAGGCATTCCTACAGCCAATATGGGAGCCTCCGCAAATCCCTGGGTTTTCAGCACAACTCCTCCCTGTGTGTGTGTGTGTGTGTGTGTGTGTGTGTGTGTGTGTGTGTGTGTGTGTGTGTGTGTGTGTGTGTGTGTGTGTGTCCTGCACCTCACCATCACACTATTTTCTCCTAAATCAACTCTCTACACCCACCTTTAAAAGCACTACATTTCTGAGGTGAAGACCTTAAAATCAACTGAATAGGGAGTCGCCCTGTTCCACTTTCAGCTCCATCACTAGCTTGACTGATTGGGGATGGTGTGGAGTTGATTGTGGGGATGGTGTGGGGTTGATTGTGTGGAGTTGATTGTGCAGAGTTGATTGTGCGGATGGTGTGGAGTTG
>NW_028151257.1:20000-39125 GCF_964638095.1 Poromitra crassiceps
TCCCTAATATATATATATATATATATATATATATATATATTCACAGGAGGCGGAATGTTGTTTACAGGAGCTGTTCTACTTACAGTATAAGCCAAAATAGTAGCATAAGTGGCCCTCCTTGCTATTGCTTGCTTGTAATGTTGGTGTTCTATCTAAGACACCTTCAACTGCTGTACTGCACGTCTCTCTGGATAAGACGGTCATCCAAATACCTCAATGTAAACCCTATCTTGCCAAAGTCGGAGCCAACATTAAATTGTTTAGAATAGTACATCAAAAGCACTATTTTCTGTTTAAACAAAGCTGATATAGCATCTCTGTTATCACTGAGTCATATAAGGAATCACACAAATATGGTTTTGTGGAAAACTGAGGGCCAGAAGTTATGAGTAAGCCTCGCTGGGCCCTGCTTCACCCTGTTGTGGAAACAAGGCTGATATTATAACAGGAACTGCTCACACATTCCTAGAAGGTGGTGTAGGATGACAGGTGCAGCACTGAGACCAGTGGGTCAGCAAAAAGAAAAGAGCGTGGGGGGGCGGGGTAATCCAAACACGTCAGCCTTTGCACACAAGAGGGGAAAAACAGTCAAAGAAGTGGGAGTAGCTCTGTGTCCATCGCCAATTTTGAATTATCTACCACAAAGCTGTTTTGCGAGTATGGAGTGGAAGAGGAAAGGAGGAGGTGGAGGAGGTGGAGAAGCAGAGAGGAGAGAGAAATTGGGATGGGAGGAACAGAGGACAGCAGGAAGAGGAGGCTGAAAGGTTGCCAAACTACAACCTATCAAACAAAGAGCTACCTTTGGAACGATGGATGTGAACCGGAACATTTTTTCCTGTCTTTTTTTTTATCATACAATAAGCCAGCACAGCATTCCCAGTCATTAGGCAGGAATGTCTTACATGTGGCTCTCTCTGACGTCAATCCCGTACCTTCCCAGAGTTTGCTTTCTCTTCCCCGGCACAGTGAATGTTTAGCGCGAGGCTGCTCTTGGCACAGATCCTGGACTTGGGTGCTAGGAGAGTTTGGGGAGCGGGTGGGGTTTCTTTGCTTGTTTAAAAGGCAAGCAGGGAAGATTATGGCTGCCTCAGTCCCAGCGTTTGACTCTCTGCTGCTGCACTGTGTACATGCGTGTGCGTGTGCATGTGCCTGTGCGCGTGCGTGCATGCGTGGATCAGGAGAGCATTTGCAGACTTTCAATTATGGTTCCTTTTAGCCAACTTAATTGCCAGATGAGTGTAGTTTGTCCGATAAAATGAGTGTCAAATAGTTTTACATAATAAAGTAAAGTATTTGAAAGTGAGTGCAGTGTAGTTTTTTGCAATTGACTGTACTGTATAAGTGGCAAATGATGGATTGGAAACTATACCAACTGCATATAAGTTGTGGAAAAACTAAGAATCATTTGCAAGAACCATTTGACAGGTTTCTAAGAGTTTGCGTGTCTTTACAGACTGAGTGAACTCTTGAGTAGTAAGTGTAGGGGCTGAATGACTGAATGCTCAATCAAATTACTTCAATTACTTAATCTGTCAAGTTCATTAATTCATTAATATTCAGTATATCTCTTGATCAAATCCAAGTCCAATGCTCAGTGACTAGGCTAAGTCACTGGTGAGTGCAGGGTGGTACAACAATCTCCCGACTCAGGTCATGTGACTGGCTCGCTGCTTTTTATGCAAATAGATGAAATGCAGAAGTCCTGTTGAAAGGAAACGTACTCAGTCCAGGAGAAACTGTCTATCAATTAACAAGTCAGAGTCAGTCCAGGAGAAACTGTCTATCAATTAACAAGTCAGAGTCAGTCCTCATCTCCAACTTCAAAATGCATGAATGCTCGAGTCCAAGTCCAAGTTCAAGTCATCGGTGTTCAAGTCCATGTCGAGTCACAAGGCCTGAAAATGAGTCCAGGACTTGGACTCGAGTCCGATTCGACTACAACAACACTGGTTACAGGTTACAGTTCGGTAAAAACGTACAATCTCTTAAAACCTTTTCTCAATGAAAGGCACTGAGTATTTTATATCAATGCTGCTGCACTATGAAAGACAATGTGAAACAAGCATAAGTCAAAACACTGCAGCACATGTTCAGTTGATGATCAAAAAACATAGCTTACTCCTTCCTTTAAGGCAGCACCACTACACCAATAAGCAGAAACAGCTTATATATGCAGTAGCCATCTGCCTTTTTTTAGCTGTTGGAATTGAGTCAATAGCTAAAATGCAAACAATGTGTGATTACAGTGGTGTTGTATGGGTGTGTGTGTGTGTGTGTGTGTGTGTGTGTGTGTGTGTGTGTGCGCGCGCGTGTGGTTTAGGTCTGCGTTCTGCAGCTGATGTCACGTAAACCAGGAAAGGGGATTATCTGTAATAATACTCACTCACTCAGGTTTTAGCAGGAGTTTGCTGTGAGATTACCTAACCATCTGATGCTGAGTGGATTGCACTATCATTATGATTATGACTCTCATCCGTAATAGTGGGCTTTGTGATTTGTTTTTCTTTTACAAAGTGTCATGTTTACAACAACATCCATTACCAAACTACACTTGAGGAGCAGGCCAGGGCAAACAAGTAATTGAATGAATTTTTAATATTTGAAACAGGATGAGGAGGGCATACTTTGTCGATTTTTCAAAAGAGGTGTCTACTTTTTTCGTGCACTATGGTGAGGTTTTCTGGGAGGACAAGTCAAGCGCACTACAACTGGATTATACACTAAAGAATTACCATAGTAAACACATCTGAATTAAACATTGCTGAATTTATTTAAAAAATAACACTCATCTGTAAGTGTTACAAATGTTGAACATATTCATTGCCCATTACCAAAGATAACACTGATCATTTCCCTTCACTGATAACAGAATGCTCTTGTATCATCCACTCTCTCCACCATGTCTGTGGGAACATGCCAAGTGGGGGGATACTTGCTTTGGGCTTAGGTTGTTTGCTTTTCCTCCTCTGTACGTGCCCAATGCAGGCTTGCTGGAGCTTTTTGGTAGAGCCCTGTGTGTGGACTCAAAGTTCCCATGCCATCTGATGTCAACAAGTTCCCTCAGCAGCTCTAACCCACTCCCCAAACTCCCCCACATCACTCAGCAGTGGCAGTGATGTGAAGGCCAGCCAAACGTCCAGCCAAGTGTGCTTTGAGACTCAAAGAAATCACCTCTCGCAAAAAAATGAATGATGTCCCAACACTGGCATCAGACATCTTTGACTGCATGCTAAGGTTTCAGTAAACCCCCCCCCCCCCAATATTTAAATACAACACAGAGCAATGTGTAAGAGATCAGACTCTAACCCAGTGATACTCAACTTGCGGCCCGTGGGCCACATGCGGCTCGCGGGCGCCCCCCTTTGTGGCCCGCGATGGAATTGCAAAAACAAAAACAAAAAAACAGTGCACCTGAACGCAACATACAAGATACCCGCTGAATAAGTGTCCAAATGTTCATGTCATTCTGGCCAATTCTCCACTTCTGTTATAGCATTTCAGTCTGGAATATGGAATATCTTTCAATAATCTATGATTTAGCTGCTAAATTGTCAAATACTGCCGTCTGCTCGCTACCCAGGCACTTATGTATGTACTTAACCTAACTAACTTAACCTATCTATCCAGTGTGCACAACATTGTCAGACTAAACTCTGGCTGACACCCCAAAAACCTACAATATGTTACAGAAAAATTAATATTGTTTGTTTATTAACTTGCCCCTGGCCTTCTATCATTTCACGAAAGTGGCCCCCGGGCAAAGCAAGTTGAGTATCCCTACTCTAACCTTTTTGGCAATAATATATTTTGTGACCCTTCACCAATTTTAATTATATTTTAAGCTATAAATATTGTATTAATTTAGTCTCCTTTTTCATAGTCTCGCTGGCCAGCCTCCTCTCCCTTCTGTCCGAGGAGTCTGGCGCCACGGAAACAGGCAACAGGGATAAACCCTCCCCTGCTCTACAGCTGCTCTCCCATTGGGGCGACTGTTTCGGTGCAGCCGGATGTCCGCTCCCGGCTTATTACAAACTCTGTCATTGGCTCCGACCATGTCAGCGGCTTCCGCTCCCTCCTCCCTGTGTGTCGCTGTAAATAGTGCCCTGCCGCCTCAGTGAAAACAACAATGCTAACTAGCTAGCAAGCTAACGGCAGAAACCTAGACGCTAGCTCGTTGCTACACGCTGAAAACAGCAAGTTGGATTGTTGTAAACTTTTCCAAGGGCACTGCCGCTAAGCGCCACCCATCGCAATCCCACTATGGAGACACCAGACTCCTCGGACGGAAGGGAGAGGAGGCTGACCAGCGAGACTACCTTTTTCACAATTCTGACATTTTTGTTTGTTTTTATTTATGCATACTCATACCACTCCCTGTCTATTATGAAATGGATTCCCAGTATACAGTATCACAGTTGGTCTTGCCTCCATGCCATATAAAGTATATAGAGGTATGTCTGGTCTAGTCTAAAATGTTCACCAACAGATTGTTTTGTTTACTTATCAATACTATCGATACCTGTTGCAAATGAGTATTGTATCCGTTTCAAATTTTTAGTATTGATTTTTATCTGTACTATCAATACTTTTGACAACCTTAATTCTGAAGTGTTAATCCTGTCAAATACAGCAGTCCATTAGCCAGCTCCTCTTTCTTTAAATAAATACACTGTGATATTTAGGAAGGCAGTGCTGTGGAGGGCTGGGATGAGATGATAGAACTGTCAACACAGGCCTCTGACAAGGCAGGCCACTGTCATTACTTTCATGTGAGGATGGTTTAATTATAAGATTTGGTTTCTATGGAGCCTTTCAGAGGAAGTGGAGAGCTTAAAACCGGTAATTAGGCATGTATCATTTGACTGATGCAAATGGAGATGGGTGGGTGGGGGGTAGTGGGTAGTGTTCTGGTGGGATCAGGCTTTGTCGGTGGCAAGGGTGAGAATAATATTATTTTGTTTTCCGGTTGAAACAACCACTGTGAACTTCCAAGTTCTTCAAGGAAAGTCATCTAATTGGGCTGGTTCAATATCTGAAAGCATTCACATACTGGCCTTGTGAAAGCCTTGGTGTAGTGCGGAAAAAGCTGCTGAAAGCCTCATTGAGTGGCTGAGCTGGCGGTGCATTTTAAGTGCAACGAGATGACAGTGAGATGACACGAGAGAGACGCACTGAAACGTTTTAAAGTGAACGAGATGACAGTGAGATGACACAAGACCAGTGTTGGGAGTAACTAGTTACTAAGTAGCTAGTTACTGTAACTCAACTACTTCTTGCAGTAACTAGTAATCTAACTAATTACTTTTCAAATTTAGTAACTCAGTTACAGTTACTAAAATAGTAACTGGGCTAGTTACTAGTTACTTTAGGACATGAAAATAACGGACAACTTCAGAGGATTATCCGGTTTCTGATCCTCAGACCTAGTCCGGGGAGAGAGCTGCAGCTGCAGCCAGAGCCCCAGAGGCTAATGACCTTGATAGGCTATAAGCCTCCCCAATAAGTGAATGTTCAATGCCACACTGTGGCACAGCAACACTAACATAATGTGTGCATTAATAACAATCGAAGCGGACTTTTAAAAGTAATGCAAAAGTTACTTTCCCTAGTAACTAATTACTTTGAAGTAACTAGTAACTTTAGAAGTATTAAATTACTTTTTGAGAGAAGTAACTAGTAACTGTAACTAATTACCAATTTTCAGTAATTTGCCCAACACTGCACGAGACGCACTGAAATGTTTTAAAGTGAACGAGATGACAGTGAGATGACACGAGAGGCACTGAAACGTTTATTTTTACTGCTTAGGACCCTGTAGCTCTTAGCTAACGTGTCGGAAATGGCTGGAATGCTAGACTCCTGCGGTTCTAATGAAAATCTTTTACCTTTACTGTATCATTATTACTCTGTAAAGTACTTTGCATGGCCGGGCCCCAGTAAGTGCATGGCTGCTGTGACATGGCATTCATAGAGGTTAAGCCAGCACTACACAAGAGGGGTCTCTACCATTAAAATACACTATTTGATTACAGCCGGACCAGCCTCAATTGCTCTTTGGGTGAATTAAATGGAGGCAATAGGAACTAAATGATTTGCCATTTAAAAGGGAACATTTTAAAAAGATTTTTTTGTGTGTATTTATTTGCAAGAGTTACTTCCTGCTGCATTCATTACAACTGATGATGGTGTTTGGATGAACACCGAAACGTCTTGTTTTCTACATTTTTTAGTCCCGTGTCTTTTTACCTATCACCTGGATGTTTGAGAATTAACATACACACATAAGAGGGACATTATTCATCTGTAAGGAAGGGTTGTTGTGTTTAAGTTGTCGCTTGATATCTTAATGTGAGAGGTCAAGGGACCCGTTGCCGAATTTGGAGCTATTTTATGCCTGCTTCCCAGTGAGCTAGCATAACATGGTTGGTCCTGACGTATTTGTCTGGATGCCTAGTTTCCGCTAATGCCAGAAGCTCTGTAAGAGCTGTCAAACATGGACTGCACCCTGCCAACTTCTTCCCACGGGAGCCCCCTGGTGGCTGCGGGGCCTTAAGCAGCTGCTTAGTTTGACTATAGGGAGGCCCGGCTCTGCGGACGCGTTACACAAGCCGCGGACCAAATTTCACTTGCACGCTCTGTCCTCTCTCGACACTACCTCTTGCTGATTTCTCCGTGGATAGACAGCTGCTTACAAACATGAATCGCTGGCTAAAGGAAAACTAACACTATGTCGTCAGAAGGGGGAGAGTAACGTTAGTGTCAGTGATGTTTATGACGAAGAATCTGATATCGATAACGACGTTAATAATAATTTGTGCGCCATTTGTGCCCCATTAAACAATTACAACAAATGCTTTATTTTTTGAATTAGAAAGCGTTTATTTTTTACATCTACAAGCAGAAGAAACCACATTAACAAATCGAAAAGACAAGTTGAATCCTCCAGCATACTAAACAAAAACATTCCTCCACACATTGCAGAAGGGGGAAACGCAGGCAGAAGAAATTCAAATGAATTCTGTTACTCCAGGTGTCTGAATTAGTCTGATAAAATCAGCAGAAATTAATTTTAAAAGCTCAGAACAAAAATGTCTTGCTGGTGAACGAATTTCCACTTTGAAGAGCACATCACGCAGTCCTTATTTGCGACTCCAGAAACGAGTAGGCTACAACAGAACTACGCATCCATGGGGTCCACAGCTGTCCATCTCATGTATATCAGGGTTGTAGGCTATATGCTCTCTGTGTGTCTAGCTGCACAACACATGACATGAGGACGAGTGCAGCGTGCAGTCTGCACACTGCTGTCAGTGTTGCAATGCATAGCCTACAAACAATCCGTCTCTCATTGTGAAACAATTTCTCCGAACTGGCATGTGTTGGACAATAAAGAGTAACGTTAATTGATACTTTTCAATCATCAATTAGACCACTTCATGCCTGCATCTTTGGAACACGGTAAAAACTAATGTAAATTGTTCGCCGTGTTTCATCATTCAGTGCGCGCATATGCATGCGTGTGTATGATGAACGTGCAGAGCAGACAGGGAGGGAGAGAGAGTGAGACCGAATGAGCCAGTAAAGAAAAAGTAATGTTTTACTATCAACCACAATGATTAATGCACTAATGTACCCGATCCGGAGGTAAACAACAACAACAACATGATTATCAGGCACTCCCCCACAATTTTACTTCCATTTGCGTTTCCATTTCCATTTTGGCTAGTGGAAATTTGAATTGGATGGTAACTTTAAAATTTAGCAGCAATATTGGCTGGTGATCAAAAAAGTTCATTTCAAGCCCTGCAGGGAGAGCAGGTGGTGACATGGGAGTGAGAAAAGGACCAAATATTGATGGTTAAGACTGAATAATGACATCACAACCGTCTAATCCTAATCTTAATATAAAATTATATATTCCTATAAATCTGGCTTCTAACAACCAATTTTTTCTGCCAGCGACCGAATAAATCCCCCCCAAAATCGATGAATCCCCCTATCTGAAGAACATAAGGGGGGAATTCCCCCCTATTTTGCAAAGTGAATTTCAAGCCCTGGTCAGGATGCGAGTCATTCTAATGAAGCAGCAGGAGCAGTTAAGTAAAGGTAGAATCAACTCTGGAGCGCTTCCACACTAACTAGTGTATTAACGTTAAACGCCTAGACATGCTACAATTACGGCCTTTGACCACAAGCTTTCAAAGAGCCGTTCCATGAAGTGTCGGGTCATGTCAGCTGCACTATTCACATCAAAAGAATGATGAAGACTCGCAAAGACACACATAGACAAATAGGCTCAGTCCCTACACCAATTTTCTCCCTCTAATTACAATTAAAATCAGCACGCTTGCTTTCGTGCCGCGCAAGCACGGCAGAATTCTGAGAATGGCTTGCTTGTTTATTGTGGTGCTGCTGATAATAGGGCCTCCACTGGCAGGGGCCTATCCCCATCATCAGATACAAGCTCTTCTCTTTCTCCACACAGCATATTAACAGGTTGGATAGGGAAGCATCTAGTACTCAAAAGGTTGCGGGTTCAATCCCCGGTGCATACAGTGCCCCCTAATGTAAAGGGCAAATAAATAAGGGCACCTAACACCAATGTATAATATGTACCATTCTACTCTAAGGATGGGTACTGGAGATGAGTTAAGACTGGTTAAAACAAACACTGATACAACACAAAGGGCATTGGCTTGCGAAATCGTCAAAATTATCAATTCAATACTTAGTACCTTGGGGGAAGGAGCTGTAGAGCATAATCACTTAACTTGGGGGAAAGAGCTGTAGAGAATAATCACTTACCTTGGGGGAAGGAGCTGTAGAGAATAATCACTTACCTTGGGGGAAGGAGCTGTAGAGAATAATCACTTACCTTGGGGGAAGGAGCTGTAGAGAATAATTACTTATCTTGGGGGAAGGAGCTGTAGAGAATAATCACTTACCTTGGGGGAAAGAGCTGTAGAGAATAATCACTTACCTTGGGGGAAGGAGCTGTAGAGAATAATCACTTATCTTGGGGGAAGGAGCTGTAGAGAATAATCACTTATCTTGAGGGAAGGAGCTGTAGAGAATAATCACTTATCTTGGGGGAAGGAGCTGTAGAGAATAATCACTTACTTTGGGGGAAAGAGCTGTATAGAATAATCACTTACCTTGGGGGAAGGAGCTGTAGAGAATAATCACTTACCTTGGGGGAAAGAACTGTAGAGAATAATCACTTACCTTGGGGGAAGGAGCTGTAGAGAATAATCACTTACCTTGGGGGAAAGAGCTGTAGAGAATAATTACTTATCTTGGGGGAAGGAGCTGTAGAGAATAATCACTTACCTTGGGGGAAAGAGCTGTAGAGAATAATCACTTACCTTGGGGGAAAGAGCTGTAGAGAATAATCACTTACCTTGGGGGAAGGAACTGTAGATAATAATCACTTACCTTGGGGGAAGGAGCTGTAGAGAATAATCACTTATCTTGGGGGAAGGAGCTGTAGAGAGAATAATCACTTACCTTGGGGGAAAGAGCTGTAGAGAATAATCACTTACCTTGGGGGAAGGAGCTGTAGAGAATAATCACTTACCTTGGGGGAAGGAGCTGTAGAGAATAATCACTTACCTTGGGGGAAGGAGCTGTAGAGAATAATTACTTATCTTGGGGGAAGGAGCTGTAGAGAATAATCACTTACCTTGGGGGAAAGAGCTGTAGAGAATAATCACTTACCTTGGGGGAAGGAGCTGTAGAGAATAATCACTTACCTTGGGGGAAAGAGCTGTAGAGAATAATCACTTACCTTGGGGGAAGGAGCTGTAGAGAATAATCACTTACCTTGGGGGAAGGAGCTGTAGAGAATAATCACTTACCTTGGGGGAAGGAGCTGTAGAGAATAATCACTTACCTTGGGGGAAGGAGCTGTAGAGAATAATCACTTACCTTGGGGGAAGGAGCTGTAGAGAATAATCACTTACCTTGGGGGAAAGAGCTGTAGAGCATAATCACTTACCTTGGGGGAAAGAGCTGTAGAGAATAATTACTTATCTTGGGGGAAGGAGCTGTAGAGAATAATCACTTACCTTGGGGGAAGGAGCTGTAGAGAATAATCACTTACCTTGGGGGAAAGAGCTGTAGAGCATAATCACTTACCTTGGGGGAAAGAGCTGTAGAGAATAATTACTTATCTTGGGGGAAGGAGCTGTAGAGAATAATCACTTACCTTGGGGGAAGGAGCTGTAGAGAATAATCACTTACCTTGGGGGAAAGAGCTGTAGAGCATAATCAGATGACTTATAAAGTGGCCCAACATTAAAACAGCACCTTGACAAACTACCATGTGTGGTGTATATAAAAAATATATTTAAAAAATCCCAAGTTGGAGGACACCTGCTCCCTTCGTCTCACCCCAAGGCAACTATAGATTTTTAAATGATCACAACTAATCCTGGCTTCCTCTGACATGAATAGATCAATAAAATGTTTTCGAGTTATCCCTACTAGGCTGCAAACTTGTTTAAACATGCAAATCAAAGTGGTTTCTGATGAGAATAAAATAACGTTAACATGACGTTATGTCTGCCTCATCTCATCCCCTCTCTGGGCCATGGGAAACAGTGGGAATCACACTGCTCGTGCGCGCGGCTGCTCGGCCGGCAGAGAGTGCTTCCAAGTCGGACTGATAACATAAACAGTATAATTTGAGCTTTTCCAGGTAAGATATTAATAATGTAATGACACATCCAGCGAGAAACTGACTATAATTAAGACATGTGCCAACTTTGACGAGGTTGTGTTCCGTATTTTAAGAGCACAGCACACTCTCGACTGATGATTGAATCGTCGACTTTTAGAAGAAAAGCCCTAATCTCCAGTAGCACCTGTGAGAGTGGATAGATATTTCTCTTTGTACAGAATAATTTTTAATAGCATATGCTAGCAAAACTGTGGCACTGTACAGCCCTGTTAAGTGACATTACATGGACAACAAAGCCCAGGTAATTACACAACAGAGTCCTGCAACGGGTCGGGTACCCGTGGGTACCCACGGGTTACCCGCAAAAAGCTTGTTTAATGGGTAAAAAAAATACTTCTATCAATTCACGGGTACGGGCATGGGTAAAAATTAACTAAACGCGGGCGGGCAGTGCTTGGGAACAATAATTGACTGTATTAGAGCCATCTATGTTTTTGTTGCGCTCAGGCTGAATTCACAGTCATTACGGTAATCTCTGGTGCATGACACATGGGTAGTGTGTGTGTGTGTGTGTGTCGACTGTGTTTCTAGGCTGTGTGATTCATTAACACAGGTCGGGCCACGGTTCTTATATTGATGGGTCTGAGCAGGCACGGGTTTGATTTTGAGATAATCACGGGTAACAGGTCGGGCCACGGGTCTTATATTGACGGGTCTGGGCGGGGCCGGTTTTGATTTTGAGATAATCACGGGTAATGGGGCGGGCACGGTTCTTATATTGACGGGTCTGAGCGGGCACGGGTTTGCAAAATTGGACCGGTGCAGGACTCTGTTACACAATGCAGGCACTGTAATGTGGAGCCTGCCTAGCGAGGTCATTGTCAGTCTTTAGTTCATTAGGTGATGCAGTGGGCTGCCTGATCCTCTGCAGACGTTAATACCTACAGGTCATAACATCAATGGGCAGATCAAGGATGACACCATCCTTGATCTTAGTAGGTCATCCAGTAGGTCAGCTGGTTCCCAACTCCGTTCCTCAGGATCCAGAGCCCTGCTGCTTTTCACTCTAGCCATCGAATAGGCACTAATTTAGACAAGGGATGCCAGGAAAATGCAATTAACCACCTGGTAGGATAGAAAAGCAGCAGTCCTCTGGAGTTGGGAACCATTGCGATACTATTAGGGTAATGTGAGGCTCCACTGCTGAGGTGGTACTATGATGTTCTTTGTTCTCTTGTGTTGGCATGTGGCTAAAGTATGGCTGGCAGAGACAAAAGGCCGTGCAGGGGCCCCATTAGATCTGTGCTTGCAACAAAATGCCCTCTGTGCTCAAAATGAATGCGTAAATAAGTGTGTGAGAGAGGAAAACGTCTGTCTATAAATAGAATGTGTATGAGGATGGGAACGTGCATACCCATCCTCCCTCTGTCCAGTCGATAATTATCTCCAACATCCCCTTATGCATTCCCTTTGGGCCATTAAGGTTGTGCTGACATCCTTTTATCAGTACCGATTAGGGCTGCACGATATTGGAAAAAACTGACATTGCGATATTCCCCGCCCATGCGATATATATTGCGATATGAAAAAATACAGATTTTCACCAGATTAGCTCTATTTGAAAGAAAATAATATTTCTAGAATGATTGTGATGATTTTGTAGAGGAGTCCATCTGATTTTGGAGGGGAAATTAGGTATTTTAATGTTTCTCAACCACTGGGCTGTGACCTACTGGTAGGCCTCAGAGCGTCATCTATCAGGGTGCATACACATTTTGACCAATGGATTTCCATGACTTACATACATGAAAAAGTGAGTTATGACATTCTACTTTAAAATGTCACTAGCCTATACTTCACTTAGTGTAATGCAGCCTTTAAAACCAGGGAAAGACAACATGTATGCTGTATCACCATATTACCATCCAACATCTAAGACCATATAGTCTCAAATCACAATACAATATGGATATAAATTTGATATATTGCCCACCCCTAATATTGAGTGCCAGAATCTACCTCCCAATGATGCTATTTGCAGAAAAACATTAGATTTAATTGATTATAATCACTGCTTTCAACTTCTTTCGTTCTTCTAACGTTTCAATAAATCAACAATGAAACACCGCTGCCACTTCACACATGGTTACTTCACACACTTGGTCTGACCCCCCTCCAGAAACTACCAAGTGGTACGCTCCGCATTTGGGGAGTTCCGGTTTTTGAGCGCACGCAGGGCAGTACAGAGACGAGGATTCACATGCAGCCGACCGGTGACAAACAATTCATTCGTGAAAAGTAATAAATATATATTTAATTGCCCAGCTATGTCTATTGTCTTTTTATTTTCACCGACATGTTTTGTGTAAATGAGTCGCTATGTATGATTACCTCTACCGTAACGTTACTGCTATCATCTGATGCATCATCAGACTGAGGGGGAGAGAGAGCTGCGGTGATACACGGACAACTTCTCAGTAATCACTTTAGCCTTCGTGTCATAAGTTGCGGTCTTGCTTTTTGGTGTTTCAAGAGTAAATATCTCCACTCCACGGACATGTTGAGTTACAGCAGCCAGCCTGCTGTATACTAGTGCGCTGCAAGCTGTGGACAAGTCCGCCTCGCAATCACATCGTTTACAGACAGGCTACTGTCAGCAACGCAACATAAGCAAAAACAATTCAATTTTGCTCTCTGTGCATGTTTGTTGTGTTGAAGCTAAGCATTAAATGAGTGAGTACAGTAGCGGGGCGTCTCTCTCCTTTGAGAGAGCCTGCATTTCACTCAGTAGGCTACCCCTAAAGTGAGAGTTTATCAAGCAACATGACGAGTTAATTTGCTTTTGACATCGCACGTCCTGCGATGTGACTATCGCGCATGCGCACATCGCAATGTCGATGTGTAAACGATATATCGTGCAGCCCTAGTACCGATAGTCATTTCTAAGTACTGAACTAAATACTAGCAAACCGTGAGCAAAAACCCAATCCATTCTGTTACTGAAGCAAAGTACATCAATGTTAATGGTGAATTTGCTCAGGATAAGAGATCTCTAGAATGTGTCTCCAACATTACAAAGTGTGAGTGTCTACTCCTTTTACTTATTTTCATCACATTAAAAATGGACTATGTATTGTACACAACTTCCACAATGAATGCAGACGTGCACAATACAGCATGGCTACGGGACTGAAGAAAAGCCACAACTGGATCAGATCTCAGTTTGGGGCGAATGCAGCTTTCAGGTGCAATTTGAACAGATGGTCCATTCCCCAAGGAAATGACACACTGGCCAACAACCTCGGACCTCAATTTGATCGTGATTTAAGAAAAATGCATTTATGCTTCAAAAATCATAAAGGTTGTCCTCATTTGTGAAGATTATCTTGCTCAACACAAAGGTCGCTGTTTCATCAACTTTTGTTAAAGACGAGCTGAACCCAAAAATAAATGATTTTTTCCAATTTTAGTTCAAATACCTGTGTATTCAGTGCACCTATTTAATAATGGATGCAAAGAAATTCACAAAAATTTAATTTCTTTAGTTTTTCACACTTTTTCCACATCAAAAGTTAATTTTTCAAGATTTCATTCATAACAGTATAATCTACAGTTTGCTGACGTCATATAGTACTATCAAATTTCTACCTCATTTCAACGAATCAAATTACGACATGGCAGCTTTCAATCAATCTTCATTTCAGGAGAATTTTCTCCTCGAAATGAAGGAGAAAATGGCCGCCATACGGCGCCTAGTGCCTGTAACCTGGCACAATTTCTGGTCCATAAACTAACTAATAACTTGGCCAATTGTATGTAACATACAAAATAAAGCAAACGGTAATGTCTAAGAATGCAAAGACATGTAACTGGCTCGTTAAACTCGCATTCCAGGATAACATTAACGTATGCGGGTCTTACCCCGGCCCCTCGGAGATTCCAGGCAGGCAGGCAGCACTCATGCCTCGGATTCTCCATTCCTGTCCACACGGAAGCATCTGGCTGCCAGGTTCTCCGTGGATCCCACTCACGTAGCGCCACAACACGCTGAATCCAACTCGATTTGGGGGCAGAACACGCCAGGATTGGCCAACGCCAAATCCAGCCCTCAGAATTGTCAAATCAAACCATCGACATGCTATGGCCCGCCTCTCAACTATCTGTCATCTCAGACAAGATTTGTTTTCAGTCTGAAACGTCTCCAACCCTCGTGCCACTTGGGTTCCGTTGGGTTCAGCTCATCTTTAAGCACAGACTTTATTTCAAGCATTTAACCAAAAGATGAAGGAACCAGAAGTGCTAACATCCAGGTATTCCGGACTCATTCCTGGGGTACTCTATTATGCTCTCCTTCTGGAGCAGAGTCACAGTAAAAGCTCTTTGGGGGGGAAGGCAAAAATTCCTCTATGCAGGAAAACCCCTGGAATATACAGTAGTTGTTTTTTGGAAATGAAATTTTTGTGTTGTTCAAATACAGACTGATGAATTGAGCAAAAGACTTTCATATACGGGCATAAGGAATCGAAACATGACGCATCTCAAGTTAATTGACATTTTTCACAGCAGCCATTTTGTGTCTAAAAGGCCAGAAGTAAGGTGCACAGGTGCAATCAAAACATGAATGGCCCTCAATGTTACTTCCTGCCTTTTATTACTTCCTGCCTTTTAGACACAAAATGGCTGCTGTGGAAAAGGTGAATTGCTAAAAATCAAGAGGTATCACTAATTTGATGCTGCAGGGGAGAGATGTTTCCTGCCTATATGGCCCTTGCTTGAGGTTGGCCATGGCTAGCATGAAACCCTCAGGATCCAAGTGTCACATTCTGCACCAAATGTGCTTCATACAACATGTGATTGTTCGACCCACACACCCCTCTGACAGTACATCTTTGTCAGGTCAAATAAACATTCCCACTGACGGGCCGGTGTTTGCGTGTAGTACACGGCGCCCGGGCATGTTCAGCTGCGAGTGAAATGCTCGCTGTGCGGCGCGTCATTGTATGGATCCTCATTAGAGTGTCAGCGCACTAATGACACGGAGGGCCCGGCTGACCCCGGCACAAAGAGCACAGAAGAGAGTCAGAGAGCAACAAAGACAGCATGAGATGATTTAGCATGAGAACGGCTCCAATGAGCTGAAGCAAGAGAACTATTCAGCTGAAATTCAACTATCCAGTGAAAGTCTATTGAGTTTAGATTAGGGATGGGACAATATATATGATGTGTATCGAAATCAATATATCACAATACAAAAATGTGACAAAATCCATCATGGCGCAGAAAAATTAATTGCGATATTAGCTACATTTTCTTCCACTGTCGTAAGCACAAATGAGATGGCGTGCTCACAATTTTATAAGATCTTCATCCAAATTATATTATTTGCACATTGTAGTGGCATTCTAAATTGTTGTTTACATTCTAGGAAGCCAATGCCACTGGTAGGATGTGTGGGTCAGAAATAATCATCATCAATAATCATTCTGCACAATCTGCACTCAGACTTTGTTGTCACTGAATTTTTATTGATTACATTGTATCATGGTTGTATCGAATCATACCCCATTTAGTATATTGAATTGTAATGTGTGATAAGCATAGCATAGCATAGCATAGCATAGCATAGCACTAAACTCTACTCTGCTAACAAAACATTATTATTATTTTTTTTATCTGTATTTATCCAGAGAAGGTTTACGGAGTTTAGATGCTGTATTTCAGCACTACTCAGCTTCACATTCACACAATCACACATGGAGCTGCCCGTTCAATGTACTGCTCGTTAACACACAGCTCCACTGTTACAAAACGTTAATGACATGCACACAGAAAGACTAAACCAATCATGTGCTCTCAGATTCATTGAACCCCGTCGCTACTTATTCATCAAGATACTGACAAGCCTTTCTTGACAATAAACTTAAGCAACAAGCTCACAGAATCCCGCGTCCCCCTGAGCTATATTTCTCATTCAACTCTGCGAGCGAGTTCCCACCAGCTCATTTATCGAGCTAAGAGCCGAGCCGCTAGCACGGCCTTGCTGTTTCATTCGTCTTAATAGGCAACAGCCTCCGATAGCTAAACAAATGAGCTTGCTGTGTTATGCTAATGGATGAAAGAGGAGTCTGGTAAATTAAGAATGTGGGAGGATGACAGACCACTGTTTCATGCCATTTCAATGATGATGAGTGCCGGTGAACTCAGTGCTCTCGCATAATATTTCTGAGCAGGGGATCGTGGGTGCACCGCTGGAAATTCTGCATGTACACAGTTGGCTGATGGGAACAGTGGTACAGTAACAGTTTACCTGAGGCATGCTGCTATAATCGATAATGTGCGACATATTAATGTTGTTGAGTCATTATACATTAGAAATTGTTTACTCTTTGTTTGTCTCTTGAAGGAAAAACTTGACCGTCCTGATAACTGATAACCCACTATGAGCCACTATGCCTGTTAATGGGCTCATTTGAGCCATATATAATGAGCAGGTAAAGAGCTTTGTGGCCAAAGACAATCCCTCACCTCTGGAAGCACATGGTCAAACCCCATCAGAGCTTTCCCTCTCCTGTGTTCCCCCTCTGCCTCCCTGCTTGATTTTCCTTAAAAAGTAGCAGTTGTGTAGTTTTTAATCGTTCCCTTCATAAAGCTCAACAAAATACCTTGCAATTGAAGGAGTAAGCAATAAGCATGATTAGTCAAAACATGATGTTGCTGTCCCAATATTCCTGTACGGTTCACTGTATAGCTCATTGTTGATGCCAACTGTATTATGAGGGATGTAATGAGGCATATACAAATCTGGACAACAATAGAAACCCAGTCATCTCCCATGAGAAATGAATAAAAAACTAAAGTGAAAAACCCCCAGAAATCCTGGAAAAGGGAAAACTGAAAAGCCTTTTCAGCTTATGATAAGCTACCTAGAAATTCTAGAAGGGGATTGGGAGCTTTTAACTTTTATTTATCCAGGGAATGTTTACTAAGCATTCATGTTTTTTCATAAACGGCCTTCACATTACACACATTCACACCTGGAAGCTGCCAAGTACAACCGCAGCCTTCTCCTGCTGGCAGCTGTGCAGCTCCAGTGGAGCAGTATAGGCTTCCAATGCCTCACTGAATAGAAGGGTTCTGCAGTAGTTGTTGAAGGAGGGAAGAACATTACAGCTGAATAGAAGGTTCTGCAGTAGTTGTTGAAGGAGGGAAGAACGTTACAGCTGAATAGAAGGGTTCTGCAGTAGTTGTTGAAGGAGGGAAGAACGTTACAGCTGAATAGAAGGGTTCTGCAGTAGTTGTTGAAGGAGGGAAGAACGTTACAGCTGAATAGAAGGCTCTGCAGTAGTTGTTGAGGGAGGTAATAACATTACAGCTGAATAGAAGGCTCTGCAGTAGTTGTTGAGGGAGGTAATAACATTACAGCTGAATAGAAGGCTCTGCAGTAGTTGTTGAGGGAGGTAAGAACGTTACAGCTGAATAGAAGGCTCTGCAGTAGTTGTTGAGGGAGGGAAAAACATTACAGCTGAATAGAAGGCTCTGCAGTAGTTGTTGAGGGAGGTAAGAACGTTACAGCTGAATAGAAGGCTCTGCAGTAGTTGTTGAGGGAGGGAAGAACATTACAGCTGAATAGAAGGCTCTGCAGTAGTTGTTGAGGGAGGGAAGAACATTACAGCTGAATAGAAGGCTCTGCAGTAGTTGTTGAGGGAGGGAAGAACGTTACAGCTGAATAGAAGGTTCTGCAGTAGTTGTTGAGGGAGGGAAGAACGTTACAGCTGAATAGAAGGTTCTGCAGTAGTTGTTGAAGGAGGTAATAACATTACAGCTGAATAGAAGGCTCTGCAGTAGTTGTTGAGGGAGGGAAGAACATTACAGCTGAATAGAAGGTTCTGCAGTAGTTGTTGAGGGAGGGAAGAACATTACAGCTGAATAGAAGGCTCTGCAGTAGTTGTTGAGGGAGGGAAGAACATTACAGCTGAATAGAAGGTTCTGCAGTAGTTGTTGAGGGAGGGAAGAACGTTACAGCTGAATAGAAGGTTCTGCAGTAGTTGTTGAAGGAGGTAATAACATTACAGCTGAATAGAAGGCTCTGCAGTAGTTGTTGAGGGAGGGAAGAACATTACAGCTGAATAGAAGGTTCTGCAGTAGTTGTTGAGGGAGGGAAGAACATTACAGCTGAATAGAAGGCTCTGCAGTAGTTGTTGAGGGAGGGAAGAACATTACAGCTGAATAGAAGGCTCTGCAGTAGTTGTTGAAGGAGGGAAGAACATTACAGCTGAATAGAAGGTTCTGCAGTAGTTGTTGAGGGAGGGAAGAACATTACAGCTGAATAGAAGGCTCTGCAGTAGTTGTTGAGGGAGGGAAGAACATTACAGCTGAATAGAAGGCTCTGCAGTAGTTGTTGAGGGAGGTAATAACATTACAGCTGAATAGAAGGCTCTGCAGTA
>NW_028151256.1:0-39103 GCF_964638095.1 Poromitra crassiceps
GTGTTGACACCAGAGAGGCTAAGACCGCATTGCCTCAGTGCGGTATTCAGCCTCTCTGGTGTCAAGTCTGATTTTGGAAAAAAAAAAAAAAAAATCCAAAATCAGACAGAAGTGTTGACACCAGAGAGGCTAAGACCGCAATTGACTCAGTGCGGTATTCAGCCTCTCTGGTGTCAAGTCTGATTTTGGAAAAAAAAAAAAAAAAATCCAAAATCAGAACAGAGTGTTGAGACCAGAGAGGCTAAGACCGCATTGACTCAGTGCGGTATTCAGCCTCTCTGGTGTCAAGTCTGATTTTGGAAAAAAAAAAAAAAAAAAATCCAAAATCAGACAGAGTAGGTTGACACCAGAGAGGGCTAAGACCGCATTGACTCAGTGCGGTATTCAGCCTCTCTGGTGTCAAGTCTGATTTTGGGGAAAAAAAAATAAAAAATCAAAATCAGACAGAGGTGTTGAGACCAGAGAGGCTAAGACCGCATTGACTCAGTGCGGTATTCAGCCTCTCTGGTGTCACGTCTGATTTTGGAAAAAAAAAAAAAATCCAAAATCAGACAAGAGTTGTTGAGACCAGAGAGGCTAAGACCGCATTGACTCAGTGCGGTATTCAGCCTCTCTGGTGTCAAGTCTGATTTTGGAAAAAAAAAAAAAAAAAATCCAAAATCAGACAGAGTGTTGAGACCAGAGAGGCTAAGACCGCATTGACTCAGTGCGGTATTCAGCCTCTCTGGTGTCCAAGTCTGATTTTGGAAAAAAAAAAAAAAAAATCCAAAATCAGACAGAGTGTTGAGACCAGAGAGGCTAAGACCGCATTGACTCAGTGCGGTATTCACCCTCTCTGGTGTCAAGTCTGATTTTGGAAAAAAAAAAAAAAAAAAATCCAAAATCAGACAGAGTGTTGACACCAGAGAGGCTAAGACCGCATTGACTCAGTGCGGTATTCAGCCTCTCTGGTGTCAAGTCTGATTTTGGAAAAAAAAAAAAAAAAAATCCAAAATCAGACAGAGTGTTGACACCAGAGAGGCTAAGACCGCATTGACTCAGTGCGGTATTCAGCCTCTCTGGTGTCAAGTCTGATTTTGGAAAAAAAAAAAAAAAATCCAAAATCAGACAGAGTGTTGAGACCAGAGAGGCTAAGACCGCATTGACTCAGTGCGGTATTCAGCCTCTCTGGTGTCAAGTCTGATTTTGGAAAAAAAAAAAAAAATCCAAAATCAGACAGAGTGTTGACACCAGAGAGGCTAAGACCGCATTGACTCAGTGCGGTATTCAGCCTCTCTAGGTGTCAAGTCTGATTTTGGAAAAAAAAAAAAAAAAATCCAAAATCAGACAGAGTGTTGAGACCAGAGAGGCTAAGACCGAATTGACTCAGTGCGGTATTCAGCCTCTCTGGTGTCAAGTCTGATTTTGGGGAAAAAAAAAAAAAAAATCAAAATCAGACAGAGTGTTGACACCAGAGAGGCTAAGACCGCATTGACTCAGTGCGGTATTCAGCCTCTCTGGTGTCAAGTCTGATTTTGGAAAAAAAAAAAAAAATCCAAAATCAGACAGAGTGTTGAGACCAGAGAGGCTAAGACCGCATTGACTCAGTGCGGTATTCAGCCTCTCTGGTGTCAAGTCTGATTTTGGGAAAAAAAAAAAAAAAAATCCAAAATCAGACAGAGTGTTGAGACCAGAGAGGCTAAGACCGCATTGACTCAGTGCGGTATTCAGCCTCTCTGGTGTCAAGTCTGATTTTGGGAAAAAAAAAAAAAAATCCAAAATCAGACAGAGTGTTGACACCAGAGAGGCTAAGACCGCATTGACTCAGTGCGGTATTCAGCCTCTCTGGTGTCAAGTCTGATTTTGGAAAAAAAAAAAAAAAATCCAAAATCAGACAGTGTTGACACCAGAGAGGCTAAGACCGCATTGACTCAGTGCGGTATTCAGCCTCTCTGGTGTCAAGTCTGATTTTGGGAAAAAAAAAAAAAAAAAATCAAAATCAGACAGAGTGTTGAGACCAGAGAGGCTAAGACCGCATTGACTCAGTGCGGTATTCAGCCTCTCTGGTGTCAAGTCTGATTTTGGAAAAAAAAAAAAAAAATCCAAAATCAGACAGAGTGTTGAGACCAGAGAGGCTAAGACCGCATTGACTCAGTGCGGTATTCAGCCTCTCTGGTGTCAAGTCTGATTTTGGAAAAAAAAAAAAAAAAAATCCAAAATCAGACAGAGTGTTGAGACCAGAGAGGCTAAGACCGCATTGACTCAGTGCGGTATTCAGCCTCTCTGGTGTCAAGTCTGATTTTGGAAAAAAAAAAAAAAAAAATCCAAAATCAGACAGAGTGTTGAGACCAGAGAGGCTAAGACCGCATTGACTCAGTGCGGTATTCAGCCTCTCTGGTGTCAAGTCTGATTTTGGGAAAAAAAAAAAAAAAAAATCCAAATCAGACAGAGTGTTGACACCAGAGAGGCTAAGACCGCATTTACTCAGTGCAGGTATTCAGCCTCTCTGGTGTCAAGTCTGATTTTGGAAAAAAAAAAAAAAAATCCAAAATCAGACAGAGTGTTGAGACCAGAGAGGCTAAGACCGCATTGACTCAGTGCGGTATTCACCCTCTCTGGTGTCAAGTCTGATTTTGGAAAAAAAAAAAAAAAAAATCCAAAATCAGACAGAGTGTTGACACCAGAGAGGCTAAGACCGCATTGACTCAGTGCGGTATTCAGCCTCTCTGGTGTCAAGTCTGATTTTGGAAAAAAAAAAAAAAAAATCCAAAATCAGACAGAGTGTTGACACCAGAGAGGCTAAGACCGCATTGACTCAGTGCGGTATTCAGCCTCTCTGGTGTCAAGTCTGATTTTGGAAAAAAAAAAAACAAATCCAAAATCAGACAAGAGTGTTGAGACCAGAGAGGCTAAGACCGCATTGACTCAGTGCAGTATTCAGCCTCTCTGGTGTCAAGTCTGATTTTGGAAAAAAAAAAAAAAAAAATCCAAAATCAGACAGAGTGTTGAGACCAGAGAGGCTAAGACCGCATTGACTCAGTGCGGTATTCAGCCTCTCTGGTGTCAAGTCTGATTTTGGAAAAAAAAAAAAAAAAAATCCAAAATCAGACAGAGTGTTGAGACCAGAGAGGCTAAGACCGCATTGACTCAGTGCGGTATTCAGCCTCTCTGGTGTCAAGTCTGATTTTGGAAAAAAAAAAAAAAAATCCAAAATCAGACAGAGTGTTGAGACCAGAGAGGCTAAGACCGCATTGACTCAGTGCGGTATTCACCCTCTCTGGTGTCAAGTCTGATTTTGGAAAAAAAAAAAAAAAAAATCCAAAATCAGACAGAGTGTTGACACCAGAGAGGCTAAGACCGCATTGACTCAGTGCGGTATTCAGCCTCTCTGGTGTCAAGTCTGATTTTGGAAAAAAAAAAAAAAAATCCAAAATCAGACAGAGTGTTGACACCAGAGAGGCTAAGACCGCATTGACTCAGTGCGGTATTCAGCCTCTCTGGTGTCAAGTCTGATTTTGGAAAAAAAAAAAAAATCCAAAATCAGACAGAGTGTTGACACCAGAGAGGCTAAGACCGCATTGACTCAGTGCGGTATTCAGCCTCTCTGGTGTCAAGTCTGATTTTGAAAAAAAAAAAAAAAATCCAAAATCAGACAGAGTGTTGAGACCAGAGAGGCTAAGACCGAATTGACTCAGTGCGGTATTCAGCCTCTCTGGTGTCAAGTCTAATTTTGGAAAAAAAAAAAAAAAAATCCAAAATCAGACAGAGTGTTGACACCAGAGAGGCTAAGACCGCATTGACTCAGTGCGGTATTCAGCCTCTCTGGTGTCAAGTCTGATTTTGGGAAAAAAAAAAAAAAAATCCAAAATCAGACAGAGTGTTGAGACCAGAGAGGCTAAGACCGCATTGACTCAGTGCGGTATTCAGCCTCTCTGGTGTCAAGTCTGATTTTGGGAAAAAAAAAAAAAAAAAAATCCAAAATCAGACAGAGTGTTGACACCAGAGAGGCTAAGACCGCATTGACTCAGTGCGGTATTCAGCCTCTCTGGTGTCAAGTCTGATTTTGGAAAAAAAAAAAAAAAAATCCAAAATCAGACAGTGTTGACACCAGAGAGGCTAAGACCGCATTGACTCAGTGCGGTATTCAGCCTCTCTGGTGTCAAGTCTGATTTTGGGAAAAAAAAAAAAAAAAATCAAAATCAGACAGAGTGTTGAGACCAGAGAGGCTAAGACCGCATTGACTCAGTGCGGTATTCAGCCTCTCTGGTGTCAAGTCTGATTTTGGAAAAAAAAAAAAAATCCAAAATCAGACAAGAGTGTTGAGACCAGAGAGGCTAAGACCGCATTGACTCAGTGCGGTATTCAGCCTCTCTTGGTGTCAAGTCTGATTTTGGAAAAAAAAAAAAAAAAATCCAAAATCAGACAGAGTGTTGAGACCAGAGAGGCTAAGACCGCATTGACTCAGTGCGGTATTCAGCCTCTCTGGTGTCAAGTCTGATTTTGGAGAAAAAAAAAAAAAAAAATCCAAAATCAGACAGAGTGTTGAGACCAGAGAGGCTAAGACCGCATTGACTCAGTGCGGTATTCAGCCTCTCTGGTGTCAAGTCTAATTTTGGGAAAAAAAAAAAAAAAAAATCCAAAATCAGACAGAGTGTTGACACCAGAGAGGCTAAGACCGCATTGACTCAGTGCGGTATTCAGCCTCTCTGGTGTCAAGTCTGATTTTGGAAAAAAAAAAAAAAAAATCCAAAATCAGACAGTGTTGACACCAGAGAGGCTAAGACCGCATTGACTCAGTGCGGTATTCAGCCTCTCTGGTGTCAAGTCTGATTTTGGGAAAAAAAAAAAAAAAATCCAAAATCAGACAGAGTGTTGAGACCAGAGAGGCTAAGACCGAATTGACTCAGTGCGGTATTCAGCCTCTCTGGTGTCAAGTCTAATTTTGGGGAAAAAAAAAAAAAAATCCAAAATCAGACAGAGTGTTGACACCAGAGAGGCTAAGACCGCATTGACTCAGTGCGGTATTCAGCCTCTCTGGTGTCAAGTCTGATTTTGGGAAAAAAAAAAAAAAAATCCAAAATCAGACAGAGTGTTGAGACCAGAGAGGCTAAGACCGCATTGACTCAGTGCGGTATTCAGCCTCTCTGGTGTCAAGTCTGATTTTGGGAAAAAAAAAAAAAAAAATCCAAAATCAGACAGAGTGTTGACACCAGAGAGGCTAAGACCGCATTGACTCAGTGCGGTATTCAGCCTCTCTGGTGTCAAGTCTGATTTTGGAAAAAAAAAAAAAAAAATCCAAAATCAGACAGTGTTGACACCAGAGAGGCTAAGACCGCATTGACTCAGTGCGGTATTCAGCCTCTCTGGTGTCAAGTCTGATTTTGGGAAAAAAAAAAAAAAAATCAAAATCAGACAGAGTGTTGAGACCAGAGAGGCTAAGACCGCATTGACTCAGTGCGGTATTCAGCCTCTCTGGTGTCAAGTCTGATTTTGGAAAAAAAAAAAAAAAATCCAAAATCAGACAAGAGTGTTGAGACCAGAGAGGCTAAGACCGCATTGACTCAGTGCGGTATTCAGCCTCTCTGGTGTCAAGTCTGATTTTGGAAAAAAAAAAAAAAAAATCCAAAATCAGACAGAGTGTTGAGACCAGAGAGGCTAAGACCGCATTGACTCAGTGCGGTATTCAGCCTCTCTGGTGTCAAGTCTGATTTTGGAGAAAAAAAAAAAAAAAAATCCAAAATCAGACAGAGTGTTGAGACCAGAGAGGCTAAGACCGCATTGACTCAGTGCGGTATTCAGCCTCTCTGGTGTCAAGTCTGATTTTGGGAAAAAAAAAAAAAAAAAATCCAAAATCAGACAGAGTGTTGACACCAGAGAGGCTAAGACCGCATTGACTCAGTGCGGTATTCAGCCTCTCTGGTGTCAAGTCTGATTTTGGAAAAAAAAAAAAAAAAATCCAAAATCAGACAGTGTTGACACCAGAGAGGCTAAGACCGCATTGACTCAGTGCGGTATTCAGCCTCTCTGGTGTCAAGTCTGATTTTGGGAAAAAAAAAAAAAAAAATCAAAATCAGACAGAGTGTTTGAGACCAGAGAGGCTAAGACCGCATTGACTCAGTGCGGTATTCAGCCTCTCTGGTGTCAAGTCTGATTTTGGAAAAAAAAAAAAAAATCCAAAATCAGACAAGAGTGTTGAGGACCAGAGAGGCTAAGACCGCATTGACTCAGTGCGGTATTCAGCCTCTCTGGTGTCAAGTCTGATTTTGGAAAAAAAAAAAAAAAAATCCAAAATCAGACAGAGTGTTGAGACCAGAGAGGCTAAGACCGCATTGACTCAGTGCGGTATTCAGCCTCTCTGGTGTCAAGTCTGATTTTGGAGAAAAAAAAAAAAAAAAATCCAAAATCAGACAGAGTGTTGAGACCAGAGAGGCTAAGACCGCATTGACTCAGTGCCGTATTCAGCCTCTCTGGTGTCAAGTCTGATTTTGGAAAAAAAAAAAAAAAAATCCAAAATCAGACAGAGTGTTGACACCAGAGAGGCTAAGACCGAATTGACTCAGTGCGGTATTCAGCCTCTCTGGTGTCAAGTCTGATTTTGGGAAAAAAAAAAAAAAAAATCCAAAATCAGACAGAGTGTTGACACCAGAGAGGCTAAGACCGCATTGACTCAGTGCGGTATTCAGCCTCTCTGGTGTCAAGTCTGATTTTGGAAAAAAAAAAAAAAAAATCCAAAATCAGACAGAGTGTTGACACCAGAGAGGCTAAGACCGCATTGACTCAGTGCGGTATTCAGCCTCTCTGGTGTCAAGTCTGATTTTGGAAAAAAAAAAAAAAAATCCAAAATCAGACAGAGTGTTGAGACCAGAGAGGCTAAGACCGCATTGACTCAGTGCGGTATTCAGCCTCTCTGGTGTCAAGTCTGATTTTGGAAAAAAAAAAAAAATCCAAAATCAGACAGAGTGTTGACACCAGAGAGGCTAAGACCGCATTGACTCAGTGCGGTATTCAGCCTCTCTGGTGTCAAGTCTGATTTTGAAAAAAAAAAAAAAAAATCCAAAATCAGACAGAGTGTTGAGACCAGAGAGGCTAAGACCGAATTGACTCAGTGCGGTATTCAGCCTCTCTGGTGTCAAGTCTAATTTTGGGAAAAAAAAAAAAAAAAATCCAAAATCAGACAGAGTGTTGACACCAGAGAGGCTAAGACCGCATTGACTCAGTGCGGTATTCAGCCTCTCTGGTGTCAAGTCTGATTTTGGGAAAAAAAAAAAAAATCCAAAATCAGACAGAGTGTTGAGACCAGAGAGGCTAAGACCGCATTGACTCAGTGCGGTATTCAGCCTCTCTGGTGTCAAGTCTGATTTTGGGAAAAAAAAAAAAAAAAATCCAAAATCAGACAGAGTGTTGAGACCAGAGAGGCTAAGACCGCATTGACTCAGTGCGGTATTCAGCCTCTCTGGTGTCAAGTCTGATTTTGGGAAAAAAAAAAAAAAAATCCAAAATCAGACAGAGTGTTGACACCAGAGAGGCTAAGACCGCATTGACTCAGTGCGGTATTCAGCCTCTCTGGTGTCAAGTCTGATTTTTGAAAAAAAAAAAAAAAAATCCAAAATCAGACAGTGTTGACACCAGAGAGGCTAAGACCGCATTGACTCAGTGCGGTATTCAGCCTCTCTGGTGTCAAGTCTGATTTTGGGAAAAAAAAAAAAAAAAATCAAAATCAGACAGAGTGTTGAGACCAGAGAGGCTAAGACCGCATTGACTCAGTGCGGTATTCAGCCTCTCTGGTGTCAAGTCTGATTTTGGAAAAAAAAAAAAAAATCCAAAATCAGACAAGAGTGTTGAGACCAGAGAGGCTAAGACCGCATTGACTCAGTGCGGTATTCAGCCTCTCTGGTGTCAAGTCTGATTTTGGAAAAAAAAAAAAAAAAATCCAAAATCAGACAGAGTGTTGAGACCAGAGAGGCTAAGACCGCATTGACTCAGTGCGGTATTCAGCCTCTCTGGTGTCAAGTCTGATTTTGGAGAAAAAAAAAAAAAAAAATCCAAAATCAGACAGAGTGTTGAGACCAGAGAGGCTAAGACCGCATTGACTCAGTGCCGTAGTCAGCCTCTCTGGTGTCAAGTCTGATTTTGGAAAAAAAAAAAAAAAAATCCAAAATCAGACAGTGTTGACACCAGAGAGGCTAAGACCGCATTGACTCAGTGCGGTATTCAGCCTCTCTGGTGTCAAGTCTGATTTTGAAAAAAAAAAAAAAATCCAAAATCAGACAGAGTGTTGACACCAGAGAGGCTAAGACCGCATTGACTCAGTGCGGTATTCAGCCTCTCTGGTGTCAAGTCTGATTTTTGAAAAAAAAACAAAAAAATCCAAAATCAGACAGTGTTGACACCAGAGAGGCTAAGACCGCATTGACTCAGTGCGGTATTCAGCCTCTCTGGTGTCAAGTCTGATTTTTGAAAAAAAAAAAAAAATCCAAAATCAGACAGAGTGTTGACACCAGAGAGGCTAAGACCGCATTGACTCAGTGCGGTATTCAGCCTCTCTGGTGTCAAGTCTGATTTTGAAAAAAAAAAAAAAAAAATCCAAAATCAGACAGAGTGTTGAGACCAGAGAGGCTAAGACCGCATTGACTCAGTGCGGTATTCAGCCTCTCTGGTGTCAAGTCTGATTTTGGAAAAAAAAAAAAAAAAATCCAAAATCAGACAGAGTGTTGACACCAGAGAGGCTAAGACCGCATTTACTCAGTGCAGTATTCAGCCTCTCTGGTGTCAAGTCTGATTTTGGAAAAAAAAAAAAAAAATCCAAAATCAGACAGAGTGTTGAGACCAGAGAGGCTAAGACCGCATTGACTCAGTGCGGTATTCACCCTCTCTGGTGTCAAGTCTGATTTTGGAAAAAAAAAAAAAAAAAATCCAAAATCAGACAGAGTGTTGACACCAGAGAGGCTAAGACCGCATTGACTCAGTGCGGTATTCAGCCTCTCTGGTGTCAAGTCTGATTTTGGAAAAAAAAAAAAAAAAATCCAAAATCAGACAGAGTGTTGACACCAGAGAGGCTAAGACCGCATTGACTCAGTGCGGTATTCAGCCTCTCTGGTGTCAAGTCTGATTTTGAAAAAAAAAAAAAAAAATCCAAAATCAGACAGAGTGTTGAGACCAGAGAGGCTAAGACCGAATTGACTCAGTGCGGTATTCAGCCTCTCTGGTGTCAAGTCTAATTTTGGGAAAAAAAAAAAAAAAAATCCAAAATCAGACAGAGTGTTGACACCAGAGAGGCTAAGACCGCATTGACTCAGTGCGGTATTCAGCCTCTCTGGTGTCAAGTCTGATTTTGGGAAAAAAAAAAAAAAATCCAAAATCAGACAGAGTGTTGAGACCAGAGAGGCTAAGACCGCATTGACTCAGTGCGGTATTCAGCCTCTCTGGTGTCAAGTCTGATTTTGGGGAAAAAAAAAAAAAAATCCAAAATCAGACAGAGTGTTGAGACCAGAGAGGCTAAGACCGCATTGACTCAGTGCGGTATTCAGCCTCTCTGGTGTCAAGTCTGATTTTGGGAAAAAAAAAAAAAAAATCCAAAATCAGACAGAGTGTTGACACCAGAGAGGCTAAGACCGCATTGACTCAGTGCGGTATTCAGCCTCTCTGGTGTCAAGTCTGATTTTGGGAAAAAAAAAAAAAAATCAAAATCAGACAGAGTGTTGAGACCAGAGAGGCTAAGACCGCATTGACTCAGTGCGGTATTCAGAATTCTGAATACGGCACTGAGTCAATGCGGTCTTAGCCTCTCTGGTCTCAACACTCTGTCTGATTTTGGATTTTTTTTTTTTTTTTCTCCAAAATCAGACTTGACACCAGAGAGGCTGAATACCGCACTGAGTCAATGCGGTCTTAGCCTCTCTGGTCTCAACACTCTGTCTGATTTTGGATTTTTTTTTTTTTTTTTCCAAAATCAGACTTGACACCAGAGAGGCTGAATACCGCACTGAGTCAATGCGGTCTTAGCCTCTCTGGTCTCAACACTCTTGTCTGATTTTGGATTTTTTTTTTTTTTTCCAAAATCAGACTTGACACCAGAGAGGCTGAATACCGCACTGAGTCAATGCGGTCTTAGCCTCTCTGGTCTCAACACTCTGTCTGATTTTGATTTTTTTTTTTTTTTTTCCCAAAATCAGACTTGACACCAGAGAGGCTGAATACCGCACTGAGTCAATGCGGTCTTAGCCTCTCTGGTGTCAACACTGTCTGATTTTGGATTTTTTTTTTTTTTTTTCCAAAATCAGACTTGACACCAGAGAGGCTGAATACCGCACTGAGTCAATGCGGTCTTAGCCTCTCTGGTGTCAACACTCTGTCTGATTTTGGATTTTTTTTTTTTTTTTCCCAAAATCAGACTTGACACCAGAGAGGCTGAATACCGCACTGAGTCAATGCGGTCTTAGCCTCTCTGGTCTCAACACTCTGTCTGATTTTGGATTTTTTTTTTTTTTTTCCCAAAATCAGACTTGACACCAGAGAGGCTGAATACCGCACTGAGTCAATGCGGTCTTAGCCTCTCTGGTCTCAACACTCTGTCTGATTTTGGATTTTTTTTTTTTTTTTCCCAAAATCAGACTTGACACCAGAGAGGCTGAATACCGCACTGAGTCAATGCGGTCTTAGCCTCTCTGGTGTCAACACTCTGTCTGATTTTGGATTTTTTTTTTTTTTTTTTTCCCAAAATTAGACTTGACACCAGAGAGGCTGAATACCGCACTGAGTCAATTCGGTCTTAGCCTCTCTGGTCTCAACACTCTGTCTGATTTTGGATTTTTTTTTTTTTTTTTTCAAAATCAGACTTGACACCAGAGAGGCTGAATACCGCACTGAGTCAATGCGGTCTTAGCCTCTCTGGTGTCAACACTCTGTCTGATTTTGGATTTTTTTTTTTTTTCCAAAATCAGACTTGACACCAGAGAGGCTGAATACCGCACTGAGTCAATGCGGTCTTAGCCTCTCTGGTCTCAACACTCTGTCTGATTTTGGATTTTTTTTTTTTTTTTCCAAAATCAGACTTGACACCAGAGAGGCTGAATACCGCACTGAGTCAATGCGGTCTTAGCCTCTCTGGTGTCAACACTCTGTCTGATTTTGGATTTTTTTTTTTTTTTTTCCAAAATCAGACTTGACACCAGAGAGGCTGAATACCGCACTGAGTCAATGCGGTCTTAGCCTCTCTGGTGTCAACACTCTGTCTGATTTTGGATTTTTTTTTTTTTTTTTTCCAAAATCAGACTTGACACCAGAGAGGGTGAATACCGCACTGAGTCAATGCGGTCTTAGCCTCTCTGGTCTCAACACTCTGTCTGATTTTGGATTTTTTTTTTTTTTTTTCCAAAATCAGACTTGACACCAGAGAGGCTGAATACTGCACTGAGTAAATGCGGTCTTAGCCTCTCTGGTGTCAACACTCTGTCTGATTTTGGATTTTTTTTTTTTTTTTTCCAAAATCAGACTTGACACCAGAGAGGCTGAATACCGCACTGAGTCAATGCGGTCTTAGCCTCTCTGGTCTCAACACTGTCTGATTTTGGATTTTTTTTTTTTTTTTTTCCAAAATCAGACTTGACACCAGAGAGGCTGAATACCGCACTGAGTCAATGCGGTCTTAGCCTCTCTGGTCTCAACACTCTGTCTGATTTTGGATTTTTTTTTTTTTTTTTTCCAAAATCAGACTTGACACCAGAGAGGCTGAATACCGCACTGAGTCAATGCGGTCTTAGCCTCTCTGGTCTCAACACTCTTGTCTGATTTTGGATTTTTTTTTTTTTTTCCAAAATCAGACTTGACACCAGAGAGGCTGAATACTGCACTGAGTCAATGCGGTCTTAGCCTCTCTGGTCTCAACACTCTGTCTGATTTTGATTTTTTTTTTTTTTTTTTCCCAAAATCAGACTTGACACCAGAGAGGCTGAATACCGCACTGAGTCAATGCGGTCTTAGCCTCTCTGGTGTCAACACTCTGTCTGATTTTGGATTTTTTTTTTTTTTTTTCCAAAATCAGACTTGACACCAGAGAGGCTGAATACCGCACTGAGTCAATGCGGTCTTAGCCTCTCTGGTGTCAACACTCTGTCTGATTTTGGATTTTTTTTTTTTTTTTTCCCAAAATCAGACTTGACACCAGAGAGGCTGAATACCGCACTGAGTCAATGCGGTCTTAGCCTCTCTGGTCTCAACACTCTGTCTGATTTTGGATTTTTTTTTTTTTTTTTCCCAAAATCAGACTTGACACCAGAGAGGCTGAATACCGCACTGAGTCAATGCGGTCTTAGCCTCTCTGGTGTCAACACTCTGTCTGATTTTGGATTTTTTTTTTTTTTTTTCCAAAATCAGACTTGACACCAGAGAGGCTGAATACCGCACTGAGTCAATGCGGTCTTAGCCTCTCTGGTCTCAACACTCTGTCTGATTTTGATTTTTTTTTTTTTTTTTCCCAAAATCAGACTTGACACCAGAGAGGCTGAATACCGCACTGAGTCAATGCGGTCTTAGCCTCTCTGGTGTCAACACTGTCTGATTTTGGATTTTTTTTTTTTTTTTTCCAAAATCAGACTTGACACCAGAGAGGCTGAATACCGCACTGAGTCAATGCGGTCTTAGCCTCTCTGGTGTCAACACTCTGTCTGATTTTGGATTTTTTTTTTTTTTTTCCCAAAATCAGACTTTACACCAGAGAGGCTGAATACCGCACTGAGTCAATGCGGTCTTAGCCTCTCTGGTCTCAACACTCTGTCTGATTTTGGATTTTTTTTTTTTTTTTCCCAAAATCAGACTTGACACCAGAGAGGCTGAATACCGCACTGAGTCAATGCGGTCTTAGCCTCTCTGGTGTCAACACTCTGTCTGATTTTGGATTTTTTTTTTTTTTTTTCCCAAAATTAGACTTGACACCAGAGAGGCTGAATACCGCACTGAGTCAATTCGGTCTTAGCCTCTCTGGTCTCAACACTGTCTGATTTTGGATTTTTTTTTTTTTTTTTCAAAATCAGACTTGACACCAGAGAGGCTGAATACCGCACTGAGTCAATGCGGTCTTAGCCTCTCTGGTGTCAACACTCTGTCTGATTTTGGATTTTTTTTTTTTTTCCAAAATCAGACTTGACACCAGAGAGGCTGAATACCGCACTGAGTCAATGCGGTCTTAGCCTCTCTGGTCTCAACACTCTGTCTGATTTTGGATTTTTTTTTTTTTTTCCAAAATAAGACTTGACACCAGAGAGGCTGAATACCGCACTGAGTCAATGCGGTCTTAGCCTCTCTGGTGTCAACACTCTGTCTGATTTTGGATTTTTTTTTTTTTTTTTCCAAAATCAGACTTGACACCAGAGAGGCTGAATACCGCACTGAGTCAATGCGGTCTTAGCCTCTCTGGTGTCAACACTCTGTCTGATTTTGGATTTTTTTTTTTTTTTTTTCCAAAATCAGACTTGACACCAGAGAGGGTGAATACCGCACTGAGTCAATGCGGTCTTAGCCTCTCTGGTCTCAACACTCTGTCTGATTTTGGATTTTTTTTTTTTTTTCCCAAAATCAGACTTGACACCAGAGAGGCTGAATACCGCACTGAGTCAATGCGGTCTTAGCCTCTCTGGTGTCAACACTCTGTCTGATTTTGGATTTTTTTTTTTTTTTTTCCCAAAATTAGACTTGACACCAGAGAGGCTGAATACCGCACTGAGTCAATTCGGTCTTAGCCTCTCTGGTCTCAACACTCTGTCTGATTTTGGATTATTTTTTTTTTTTTTCAAAATCAGACTTGACACCAGAGAGGCTGAATACCGCACTGAGTCAATGCGGTCTTAGCCTCTCTGGTGTCAACACTCTGTCTGATTTTGGATTTTTTTTTTTTTTCCAAAATCAGACTTGACACCAGAGAGGCTGAATACCGCACTGAGTCAATGCGGTCTTAGCCTCTCTGGTCTCAACACTCTGTCTGATTTTGGATTTTTTTTTTTTTTTTCCAAAATCAGACTTGACACCAGAGAGGCTGAATACCGCACTGAGTCAATGTGGTCTTAGCCTCTCTGGTCTCAACACTCTGTCTGATTTTGGATTTTTTTTTTTTTTTTTCCAAAATCAGACTTGACACCAGAGAGCCTGAATACCGCACTGAGTCAATGCGGTCTTAGCCTCTCTGGTGTCAACACTCTGTCTGATTTTGGATTTTTTTTTTTTTTTTTTTCCAAAATCAGACTTGACACCAGAGAGGGTGAATACCGCACTGAGTCAATGCGGTCTTAGCCTCTCTGGTCTCAACACTCTGTCTGATTTTGGATTTTTTTTTTTTTTTTTCCAAAATCAGACTTGACACCAGAGAGGCTGAATACTGCACTGAGTAAATGCGGTCTTAGCCTCTCTGGTGTCAACACTCTGTCTGATTTTGGATTTTTTTTTTTTTTTTTCTAAAATCAGACTTGACACCAGAGAGGCTGAATACCGCACTGAGTCAATGCGGTCTTAGCCTCTCTGGTCTCAACACTCTGTCTGATTTTGGATTTTTTTTTTTTTTTTTTCCAAAATCAGACTTGACACCAGAGAGGCTGAATACCGCACTGAGTCAATGCGGTCTTAGCCTCTCTGGTCTCAACACTCTGTCTGATTTTGGATTTTTTTTTTTTTTTTTTCCAAAATCAGACGACACCAGAGAGGCTGAATACCGCACTGAGTCAATGCGGTCTTAGCCTCTCTGGTCTCAACACTCTTGTCTGATTTTGGATTTTTTTTTTTTTTTCCAAAATCAGACTTGACACCAGAGAGGCTGAATACCGCACTGAGTCAATGCGGTCTTAGCCTCTCTGGTCTCAACACTCTGTCTGATTTTGGATTTTTTTTTTTTTTTTTTCCAAAATCAGACTTGACACCAGAGAGGCTGAATACCGCACTGAGTCAATGCGGTCTTAGCCTCTCTGGTCTCAACACTCTGTCTGATTTTGGATTTTTTTTTTTTTTTTTTCCAAAATCAGACTTGACACCAGAGAGGCTGAATACCGCACTGAGTCAATGCGGTCTTAGCCTCTCTGGTCTCAACACTCTTGTCTGATTTTGGATTTTTTTTTTTTTTTCCAAAATCAGACTTGACACCAGAGAGGCTGAATACCGCACTGAGTCAATTCGGTCTTAGCCTCTCTGGTCTCAACACTCTGTCTGATTTTGGATTTTTTTTTTTTTTTTCCAAAATCAGACTTGACACCAGAGAGGCTGAATACCGCACTGAGTCAATGCGGTCTTAGCCTCTCTGGTGTCAACACTGTCTGATTTTGGATTTTTTTTTTTTTTTTCCAAAATCAGACTTGACACCAGAGAGGCTGAATACCGCACTGAGTCAATGCGGTCTTAGCCTCTCTGGTGTCAACACTCTGTCTGATTTTGGATTTTTTTTTTTTTTTTCCAAAATCAGACTTGACACCAGAGAGGGTGAATACCGCACTGAGTCAATGCGGTCTTAGCCTCTCTGGTCTCAACACTCTGTCTGATTTTGGATTTTTTTTTTTTTTTTCCAAAATCAGACTTGACACCAGAGAGGCTGAATACTGCACTGAGTAAATGCGGTCTTAGCCTCTCTGGTGTCAACACTCTGTCTGATTTTGGATTTTTTTTTTTTTTTTTCCAAAATCAGACTTGACACCAGAGAGGCTGAATACCGCACTGAGTCAATGCGGTCTTAGCCTCTCTGGTCTCAACACTCTGTCTGATTTTGGATTTTTTTTTTTTTTTTTTCCAAAATCAGACTTGACACCAGAGAGGCTGAATACTGCACTGAGTAAATGCGGTCTTAGCCTCTCTGGTGTCAACACTCTGTCTGATTTTGGATTTTTTTTTTTTTTTTTCCAAAATCAGACTTGACACCAGAGAGGCTGAATACCGCACTGAGTCAATGCGGTCTTAGCCTCTCTGGTCTCAACACTCTGTCTGATTTTGATTTTTTTTTTTTTTTTCCCAAAATCAGACTTGACACCAGAGAGGCTGAATACCGCACTGAGTCAATGCGGTCTTAGCCTCTCTGGTGTCAACACTCTGTCTGATTTTGGATTTTTTTTTTTTTTTTTCCAAAATCAGACATGACACCAGAGAGGCTGAATACCGCACTGAGTCAATGCGGTCTTAGCCTCTCTGGTGTCAACACTCTGTCTGATTTTGGATTTTTTTTTTTTTTTTCCCAAAATCAGACTTGACACCAGAGAGGCTGAATACCGCACTGAGTCAATGCGGTCTTAGCCTCTCTGGTCTCAACACTCTGTCTGATTTTGGATTTTTTTTTTTTTTTTTCCCAAAATCAGACTTGACACCAGAGAGGCTGAATACCGCACTGAGTCAATGCGGTCTTAGCCTCTCTGGTGTCAACACTCTGTCTGATTTTGGATTTTTTTTTTTTTTTTTCCAAAATCAGACTTGACACCAGAGAGGCTGAATACCGCACTGAGTCAATGCGGTCTTAGCCTCTCTGGTCTCAACACTCTGTCTGATTTTGATTTTTTTTTTTTTTTTTCCCAAAATCAGACTTGACACCAGAGAGGCTGAATACCGCACTGAGTCAATGCGGTCTTAGCCTCTCTGGTGTCAACACTGTCTGATTTTGGATTTTTTTTTTTTTTTTTCCAAAATCAGACTTGACACCAGAGAGGCTGAATACCGCACTGAGTCAATGCGGTCTTAGCCTCTCTGGTGTCAACACTCTGTCTGATTTTGGATTTTTTTTTTTTTTTTCCAAAATCAGACTTGACACCAGAGAGGCTGAATACCGCACTGAGTCAATGCGGTCTTAGCCTCTCTGGTGTCAACACTCTGTCTGATTTTGGATTTTTTTTTTTTTTTTTCCAAAATCAGACTTGACACCAGAGAGGCTGAATACCGCACTGAGTCAATGCGGTCTTAGCCTCTCTGGTGTCAACACTCTGTCTGATTTTGGATTTTTTTTTTTTTTTTCCAAAATCAGACTTGACACCAGAGAGGGTGAATACCGCACTGAGTCAATGCAGTCTTAGCCTCTCTGGTCTCAACACTCTGTCTGATTTTGGATTTTTTTTTTTTTTTTCCAAAATCAGACTTGACACCAGAGAGGCTGAATACTGCACTGAGTAAATGCGGTCTTAGCCTCTCTGGTGTCAACACTCTGTCTGATTTTGGATTTTTTTTTTTTTTTTTCCAAAATCAGACTTGACACCAGAGAGGCTGAATACCGCACTGAGTCAATGCGGTCTTAGCCTCTCTGGTCTCAACACTCTGTCTGATTTTGGATTTTTTTTTTTTTTTTTCCAAAATCAGACTTGACACCAGAGAGGCTGAATACTGCACTGAGTAAATGCGGTCTTAGCCTCTCTGGTGTCAACACTCTGTCTGATTTTGGATTTTTTTTTTTTTTTTTTCCAAAATCAGACTTGACACCAGAGAGGCTGAATACCGCACTGAGTCAATGCGGTCTTAGCCTCTCTGGTCTCAACACTCTGTCTGATTTTGGATTTTTTTTTTTTTTTTTTCCAAAATCAGACTTGACACCAGAGAGGCTGAATACCGCACTGAGTCAATGCGGTCTTAGCCTCTCTGGTCTCAACACTCTGTCTGATTTTGGATTTTTTTTTTTTTTTTTTCCAAAATCAGACTTGACACCAGAGAGGCTGAATACCGCACTGAGTCAATGCGGTCTTAGCCTCTCTGGTCTCAACACTCTGTCTGATTTTGGATTTTTTTTTTTTTTTTTTCCAAAATCAGACGACACCAGAGAGGCTGAATACCGCACTGAGTCAATGCGGTCTTAGCCTCTCTGGTCTCAACACTCTTGTCTGATTTTGGATTTTTTTTTTTTTTTCCAAAATCAGACTTGACACCAGAGAGGCTGAATACCGCACTGAGTCAATGCGGTCTTAGCCTCTCTGGTCTCAACACTCTGTCTGATTTTGGATTTTTTTTTTTTTTTTTTCCAAAATCAGACTTGACACCAGAGAGGCTGAATACCGCACTGAGTCAATGCGGTCTTAGCCTCTCTGGTCTCAACACTCTGTCTGATTTTGGATTTTTTTTTTTTTTTTTTCCAAAATCAGACTTGACACCAGAGAGGCTGAATACCGCACTGAGTCAATGCGGTCTTAGCCTCTCTGGTCTCAACACTCTTGTCTGATTTTGGATTTTTTTTTTTTTTTCCAAAATCAGACTTGACACCAGAGAGGCTGAATACCGCACTGAGTCAATTCGGTCTTAGCCTCTCTGGTCTCAACACTCTGTCTGATTTTGGATTTTTTTTTTTTTTTTCCAAAATCAGACTTGACACCAGAGAGGCTGAATACCGCACTGAGTCAATGCGGTCTTAGCCTCTCTGGTGTCAACACTGTCTGATTTTGGATTTTTTTTTTTTTTTTTCCAAAATCAGACTTGACACCAGAGAGGCTGAATACCGCACTGAGTCAATGCGGTCTTAGCCTCTCTGGTGTCAACACTCTGTCTGATTTTGGATTTTTTTTTTTTTTTTCCAAAATCAGACTTGACACCAGAGAGGGTGAATACCGCACTGAGTCAATGCGGTCTTAGCCTCTCTGGTCTCAACACTCTGTCTGATTTTGGATTTTTTTTTTTTTTTTCCAAAATCAGACTTGACACCAGAGAGGCTGAATACTGCACTGAGTAAATGCGGTCTTAGCCTCTCTGGTGTCAACACTCTGTCTGATTTTGGATTTTTTTTTTTTTTTTTCCAAAATCAGACTTGACACCAGAGAGGCTGAATACCGCACTGAGTCAATGCGGTCTTAGCCTCTCTGGTCTCAACACTCTGTCTGATTTTGGATTTTTTTTTTTTTTTTTTCCAAAATCAGACTTGACACCAGAGAGGCTGAATACTGCACTGAGTAAATGCGGTCTTAGCCTCTCTGGTGTCAACACTCTGTCTGATTTTGGATTTTTTTTTTTTTTTTTCCAAAATCAGACTTGACACCAGAGAGGCTGAATACCGCACTGAGTCAATGCGGTCTTAGCCTCTCTGGTCTCAACACTCTGTCTGATTTTGATTTTTTTTTTTTTTTTCCCAAAATCAGACTTGACACCAGAGAGGCTGAATACCGCACTGAGTCAATGCGGTCTTAGCCTCTCTGGTGTCAACACTCTGTCTGATTTTGGATTTTTTTTTTTTTTTTTCCAAAATCAGACATGACACCAGAGAGGCTGAATACCGCACTGAGTCAATGCGGTCTTAGCCTCTCTGGTGTCAACACTCTGTCTGATTTTGGATTTTTTTTTTTTTTTTTCCCAAAATCAGACTTGACACCAGAGAGGCTGAATACCGCACTGAGTCAATGCGGTCTTAGCCTCTCTGGTCTCAACACTCTGTCTGATTTTGGATTTTTTTTTTTTTTTTTCCCAAAATCAGACTTGACACCAGAGAGGCTGAATACCGCACTGAGTCAATGCGGTCTTAGCCTCTCTGGTGTCAACACTCTGTCTGATTTTGGATTTTTTTTTTTTTTTTTCCAAAATCAGACTTGACACCAGAGAGGCTGAATACCGCACTGAGTCAATGCGGTCTTAGCCTCTCTGGTCTCAACACTCTGTCTGATTTTGATTTTTTTTTTTTTTTTTCCCAAAATCAGACTTGACACCAGAGAGGCTGAATACCGCACTGAGTCAATGCGGTCTTAGCCTCTCTGGTGTCAACACTGTCTGATTTTGGATTTTTTTTTTTTTTTTTCCAAAATCAGACTTGACACCAGAGAGGCTGAATACCGCACTGAGTCAATGCGGTCTTAGCCTCTCTGGTGTCAACACTCTGTCTGATTTTGGATTTTTTTTTTTTTTTTCCAAAATCAGACTTGACACCAGAGAGGCTGAATACCGCACTGAGTCAATGCGGTCTTAGCCTCTCTGGTGTCAACACTCTGTCTGATTTTGGATTTTTTTTTTTTTTTTTCCAAAATCAGACTTGACACCAGAGAGGCTGAATACCGCACTGAGTCAATGCGGTCTTAGCCTCTCTGGTGTCAACACTCTGTCTGATTTTGGATTTTTTTTTTTTTTTTCCAAAATCAGACTTGACACCAGAGAGGGTGAATACCGCACTGAGTCAATGCAGTCTTAGCCTCTCTGGTCTCAACACTCTGTCTGATTTTGGATTTTTTTTTTTTTTTTCCAAAATCAGACTTGACACCAGAGAGGCTGAATACTGCACTGAGTAAATGCGGTCTTAGCCTCTCTGGTGTCAACACTCTGTCTGATTTTGGATTTTTTTTTTTTTTTTTCCAAAATCAGACTTGACACCAGAGAGGCTGAATACCGCACTGAGTCAATGCGGTCTTAGCCTCTCTGGTCTCAACACTCTGTCTGATTTTGGATTTTTTTTTTTTTTTTTCCAAAATCAGACTTGACACCAGAGAGGCTGAATACTGCACTGAGTAAATGCGGTCTTAGCCTCTCTGGTGTCAACACTCTGTCTGATTTTGGATTTTTTTTTTTTTTTTTCCAAAATCAGACTTGACACCAGAGAGGCTGAATACCGCACTGAGTCAATGCGGTCTTAGCCTCTCTGGTCTCAACACTCTGTCTGATTTTGGATTTTTTTTTTTTTTTTTTCCAAAATCAGACTTGACACCAGAGAGGCTGAATACCGCACTGAGTCAATGCGGTCTTAGCCTCTCTGGTCTCAACACTCTGTCTGATTTTGGATTTTTTTTTTTTTTTTTTCCAAAATCAGACTTGACACCAGAGAGGCTGAATACCGCACTGAGTCAATGCGGTCTTAGCCTCTCTGGTCTCAACACTCTTGTCTGATTTTGGATTTTTTTTTTTTTTTTCCAAAATCAGACTTGACACCAGAGAGGCTGAATACCGCACTGAGTCAATGCGGTCTTAGCCTCTCTGGTCTCAACACTCTGTCTGATTTTGATTTTTGATTTTTTTTTTTCCCAAAATCAGACTTGACACCAGAGAGGCTGAATACCGCACTGAGTCAATGCGGTCTTAGCCTCTCTGGTGTCAACACTCTGTCTGATTTTGGATTTTTTTTTTTTTTTTTCCAAAATCAGACTTGACACCAGAGAGGCTGAATACCGCACTGAGTCAATGCGGTCTTAGCCTCTCTGGTGTCAACACTCTGTCTGATTTTGGATTTTTTTTTTTTTTTTCCAAAATCAGACTTGACACCAGAGAGGCTGAATACCGCACTGAGTCAATGCGGTCTTAGCCTCTCTGGTGTCAACACTCTGTCTGATTTTGGATTTTTTTTTTTTTTTTTCCAAAATCAGACTTGACACCAGAGAGGCTGAATACCGCACTGAGTCAATGCGGTCTTAGCCTCTCTGGTGTCAACACTCTGTCTGATTTTGGATTTTTTTTTTTTTTTTCCAAAATCAGACTTGACACCAGAGAGGGTGAATACCGCACTGAGTCAATGCGGTCTTAGCCTCTCTGGTCTCAACACTCTGTCTGATTTTGGATTTTTTTTTTTTTTTTTCCAAAATCAGACTTGACACCAGAGAGGCTGAATACTGCACTGAGTAAATGCGGTCTTAGCCTCTCTGGTGTCAACACTCTGTCTGATTTTGGATTTTTTTTTTTTTTTTTCCAAAATCAGACTTGACACCAGAGAGGCTGAATACCGCACTGAGTCAATGCGGTCTTAGCCTCTCTGGTCTCAACACTCTGTCTGATTTTGGATTTTTTTTTTTTTTTTTCCAAAATCAGACTTGACACCAGAGAGGCTGAATACTGCACTGAGTAAATGCGGTCTTAGCCTCTCTGGTGTCAACACTCTGTCTGATTTTGGATTTTTTTTTTTTTTTTTCCAAAATCAGACTTGACACCAGAGAGGCTGAATACCGCACTGAGTCAATGCGGTCTTAGCCTCTCTGGTCTCAACACTCTGTCTGATTTTGGATTTTTTTTTTTTTTTTTTCCAAAATCAGACTTGACACCAGAGAGGCTGAATACCGCACTGAGTCAATGCGGTCTTAGCCTCTCTGGTCTCAACACTCTGTCTGATTTTGGATTTTTTTTTTTTTTTTTTCCAAAATCAGACTTGACACCAGAGAGGCTGAATACCGCACTGAGTCAATGCGGTCTTAGCCTCTCTGGTCTCAACACTCTTGTCTGATTTTGGATTTTTTTTTTTTTTTTCCAAAATCAGACTTGACACCAGAGAGGCTGAATACCGCACTGAGTCAATGCGGTCTTAGCCTCTCTGGTCTCAACACTCTGTCTGATTTTGATTTTTGATTTTTTTTTTTCCCAAAATCAGACTTGACACCAGAGAGGCTGAATACCGCACTGAGTCAATGCGGTCTTAGCCTCTCTGGTGTCAACACTCTGTCTGATTTTGGATTTATTTATTTTTTTTTCCAAAATCAGACTTGACACCAGAGAGGCTGAATACCGCACTGAGTCAATGCGGTCTTAGCCTCTCTGGTGTCAACACTCTGTCTGATTTTGGATTTTTTTTTTTTTTTTTCCCAAAATCAGACTTGACACCAGAGAGGCTGAATACCGCACTGAGTCAATGCGGTCTTAGCCTCTCTGGTCTCAACACTCTGTCTGATTTTGGATTTTTTTTTTTTTTTTTCCCAAAATCAGACTTGACACCAGAGAGGCTGAATACCGCACTGAGTCAATGCGGTCTTAGCCTCTCTGGTGTCAACACTCTGTCTGATTTTGGATTTTTTTTTTTTTTTTTCCAAAATCAGACTTGACACCAGAGAGGCTGAATACCGCACTGAGTCAATGCGGTCTTAGCCTCTCTGGTCTCAACACTCTGTCTGATTTTGATTTTTTTTTTTTTTTTTCCCAAAATCAGACTTGACACCAGAGAGGCTGAATACCGCACTGAGTCAATGCGGTCTTAGCCTCTCTGGTGTCAACACTGTCTGATTTTGGATTTTTTTTTTTTTTTTTTCCAAAATCAGACTTGACACCAGAGAGGCTGAATACCGCACTGAGTCAATGCGGTCTTAGCCTCTCTGGTGTCAACACTCTGTCTGATTTTGGATTTTTTTTTTTTTTTTCCAAAATCAGACTTGACACCAGAGAGGCTGAATACCGCACTGAGTCAATGCGGTCTTAGCCTCTCTGGTGTCAACACTCTGTCTGATTTTGGATTTTTTTTTTTTTTTTTCCAAAATCAGACTTGACACCAGAGAGGCTGAATACCGCACTGAGTCAATGCGGTCTTAGCCTCTCTGGTGTCAACACTCTGTCTGATTTTGGATTTTTTTTTTTTTTTTTCCAAAATCAGACTTGACACCAGAGAGGGTGAATACCGCACTGAGTCAATGCGGTCTTAGCCTCTCTGGTCTCAACACTCTGTCTGATTTTGGATTTTTTTTTTTTTTTTCCAAAATCAGACTTGACACCAGAGAGGCTGAATACTGCACTGAGAAAATGCGGTCTTAGCCTCTCTGGTGTCAACACTCTGTCTGATTTTGGATTTTTTTTTTTTTTTTTCCAAAATCAGACTTGACACCAGAGAGGCTGAATACCGCACTGAGTCAATGCGGTCTTAGCCTCTCTGGTCTCAACACTCTGTCTGATTTTGGATTTTTTTTTTTTTTTTTCCAAAATCAGACTTGACACCAGAGAGGCTGAATACTGCACTGAGTAAATGCGGTCTTAGCCTCTCTGGTGTCAACACTCTGTCTGATTTTGGATTTTTTTTTTTTTTTTTCCAAAATCAGACTTGACACCAGAGAGGCTGAATACCGCACTGAGTCAATGCGGTCTTAGCCTCTCTGGTCTCAACACTCTGTCTGATTTTGGATTTTTTTTTTTTTTTTTTCCAAAATCAGACTTGACACCAGAGAGGCTGAATACCGCACTGAGTCAATGCGGTCTTAGCCTCTCTGGTCTCAACACTCTGTCTGATTTTGGATTTTTTTTTTTTTTTTTTCCAAAATCAGACTTGACACCAGAGAGGCTGAATACCGCACTGAGTCAATGCGGTCTTAGCCTCTCTGGTCTCAACACTCTTGTCTGATTTTGGATTTTTTTTTTTTTTTTCCAAAATCAGACTTGACACCAGAGAGGCTGAATACCGCACTGAGTCAATGCGGTCTTAGCCTCTCTGGTCTCAACACTCTGTCTGATTTTGATTTTTGATTTTTTTTTTTCCCAAAATCAGACTTGACACCAGAGAGGCTGAATACCGCACTGAGTCAATGCGGTCTTAGCCTCTCTGGTGTCAACACTCTGTCTGATTTTGGATTTTTTTTTTTTTTTTTCCAAAATCAGACTTGACACCAGAGAGGCTGAATACCGCACTGAGTCAATGCGGTCTTAGCCTCTCTGGTGTCAACACTCTGTCTGATTTTGGATTTTTTTTTTTTTTTTCCAAAATCAGACTTGACACCAGAGAGGCTGAATACCGCACTGAGTCAATGCGGTCTTAGCCTCTCTGGTGTCAACACTCTGTCTGATTTTGGATTTTTTTTTTTTTTTTTCCAAAATCAGACTTGACACCAGAGAGGCTGAATACCGCACTGAGTCAATGCGGTCTTAGCCTCTCTGGTGTCAACACTCTGTCTGATTTTGGATTTTTTTTTTTTTTTTCCAAAATCAGACTTGACACCAGAGAGGGTGAATACCGCACTGAGTCAATGCGGTCTTAGCCTCTCTGGTCTCAACACTCTGTCTGATTTTGGATTTTTTTTTTTTTTTTCCAAAATCAGACTTGACACCAGAGAGGCTGAATACTGCACTGAGTAAATGCGGTCTTAGCCTCTCTGGTGTCAACACTCTGTCTGATTTTGGATTTTTTTTTTTTTTTTTCCAAAATCAGACTTGACACCAGAGAGGCTGAATACTGCACTGAGTCAATGCGGTCTTAGCCTCTCTGGTCTCAACACTCTGTCTGATTTTGGATTTTTTTTTTTTTTTTTCCAAAATCAGACTTGACACCAGAGAGGCTGAATACTGCACTGAGTAAATGCGGTCTTAGCCTCTCTGGTGTCAACACTCTGTCTGATTTTGGATTTTTTTTTTTTTTTTTCCAAAATCAGACTTGACACCAGAGAGGCTGAATACCGCACTGAGTCAATGCGGTCTTAGCCTCTCTGGTCTCAACACTCTGTCTGATTTTGGATTTTTTTTTTTTTTTTTCCAAAATCAGACTTGACACCAGAGAGGCTGAATACCGCACTGAGTCAATGCGGTCTTAGCCTCTCTGGTCTCAACACTCTGTCTGATTTTGGATTTTTTTTTTTTTTTTTTCCAAAATCAGACTTGACACCAGAGAGGCTGAATACCGCACTGAGTCAATGCGGTCTTAGCCTCTCTGGTCTCAACACTCTTGTCTGATTTTGGATTTTTTTTTTTTTTTTCCAAAATCAGACTTGACACCAGAGAGGCTGAATACCGCACTGAGTCAATGCGGTCTTAGCCTCTCTGGTCTCAACACTCTGTCTGATTTTGATTTTTGATTTTTTTTTTTCCCAAAATCAGACTTGACACCAGAGAGGCTGAATACCGCACTGAGTCAATGCGGTCTTAGCCTCTCTGGTGTCAACACTCTGTCTGATTTTGGATTTTTTTTTTTTTTTTTTCCAAAATCAGACTTGACACCAGAGAGGCTGAATACCGCACTGAGTCAATGCGGTCTTAGCCTCTCTGGTGTCAACACTCTGTCTGATTTTGGATTTTTTTTTTTTTTTTTCCCAAAATCAGACTTGACACCAGAGAGGCTGAATACCGCACTGAGTCAATGCGGTCTTAGCCTCTCTGGTCTCAACACTCTGTCTGATTTTGGATTTTTTTTTTTTTTTTCCCAAAATCAGACTTGACACCAGAGAGGCTGAATACCGCACTGAGTCAATGCGGTCTTAGCCTCTCTGGTGTCAACACTCTGTCTGATTTTGGATTTTTTTTTTTTTTTTTCCAAAATCAGACTTGACACCAGAGAGGCTGAATACCGCACTGAGTCAATGCGGTCTTAGCCTCTCTGGTCTCAACACTCTGTCTGATTTTGATTTTTTTTTTTTTTTTTCCCAAAATCAGACTTGACACCAGAGAGGCTGAATACCGCACTGAGTCAATGCGGTCTTAGCCTCTCTGGTGTCAACACTGTCTGATTTTGGATTTTTTTTTTTTTTTTTCCAAAATCAGACTTGACACCAGAGAGGCTGAATACCGCACTGAGTCAATGCGGTCTTAGCCTCTCTGGTGTCAACACTCTGTCTGATTTTGGATTTTTTTTTTTTTTTCCCAAAATCAGACTTTACACCAGAGAGGCTGAATACCGCACTGAGTCAATGCGGTCTTAGCCTCTCTGGTCTCAACACTCTGTCTGATTTTGGATTTTTTTTTTTTTTTTTCCCAAAATCAGACTTGACACCAGAGAGGCTGAATACCGCACTGAGTCAATGCGGTCTTAGCCTCTCTGGTCTCAACACTCTGTCTGATTTTGGATTTTTTTTTTTTTTTTCCCAAAATCAGACTTGACACCAGAGAGGCTGAATACCGCACTGAGTCAATGCGGTCTTAGCCTCTCTGGTGTCAACACTCTGTCTGATTTTGGATTTTTTTTTTTCTTTTTCCCAAAATTAGACTTGACACCAGAGAGGCTGAATACCGCACTGAGTCAATTCGGTCTTAGCCTCTCTGGTCTCAACACTCTGTCTGATTTTGGATTTTTTTTTTTTTTTTCCAAAATCAGACTTGACACCAGAGAGGCTGAATACCGCACTGAGTCAATGCGGTCTTAGCCTCTCTGGTCTCAACACTCTGTCTGATTTTGGATTTTTTTTTTTTTTTTTTCCAAAATCAGACTTGACACCAGAGAGGGTGAATACCGCACTGAGTCAATGCGGTCTTAGCCTCTCTGGTCTCAACACTCTGTCTGATTTTGGATTTTTTTTTTTTTTTTTCCAAAATCAGACTTGACACCAGAGAGGCTGAATACTGCACTGAGTAAATGCGGTCTTAGCCTCTCTGGTGTCAACACTCTGTCTGATTTTGGATTTTTTTTTTTTTTTTTCTAAAATCAGACTTGACACCAGAGAGGCTGAATACCGCACTGAGTCAATGCGGTCTTAGCCTCTCTGGTCTCAACACTCTGTCTGATTTTGGATTTTTTTTTTTTTTTTTTCCAAAATCAGACTTGACACCAGAGAGGCTGAATACCGCACTGAGTCAATGCGGTCTTAGCCTCTCTGGTCTCAACACTCTGTCTGATTTTGGATTTTTTTTTTTTTTTTTCCCAAAATCAGACTTGACACCAGAGAGGCTGAATACCGCACTGAGTCAATGCGGTCTTAGCCTCTCTGGTGTCAACACTGTCTGATTTTGGATTTTTTTTTTTTTTTTTCCAAAATCAGACTTGACACCAGAGAGGCTGAATACCGCACTGAGTCAATGCGGTCTTAGCCTCTCTGGTGTCAACACTCTGTCTGATTTTGGATTTTTTTTTTTTTTTTTCCAAAATCAGACTTGACACCAGAGAGGCTGAATACTGCACTGAGTCAATGCGGTCTTAGCCTCTCTGGTGTCAACACTCTGTCTGATTTTGGATTTTTTTTTTTTTTTTCCAAAATCAGACTTGACACCAGAGAGGGTGAATACCGCACTGAGTCAATGCGGTCTTAGCCTCTCTGGTCTCAACACTCTGTCTGATTTTGGATTTTTTTTTTTTTTTTTCCCAAAATCAGACTTGACACCAGAGAGGCTGAATACCGCACTGAGTCAATGCGGTCTTAGCCTCTCTGGTGTCAACACTCTGTCTGATTTTGGATTTTTTTTTTTTTTTTCCAAAATCAGACTTGACACCAGAGAGGCTGAATACCGCACTGAGTCAATGCGGTCTTAGCCTCTCTGGTCTCAACACTCTGTCTGATTTTGATTTTTTTTTTTTTTTTTCCCAAAATCAGACTTGACACCAGAGAGGCTGAATACCGCACTGAGTCAATGCGGTCTTAGCCTCTCTGGTGTCAACACTGTCTGATTTTGGATTTTTTTTTTTTTTTTTCCAAAATCAGACTTGACACCAGAGAGGCTGAATACCGCACTGAGTCAATGCGGTCTTAGCCTCTCTGGTGTCAACACTCTGTCTGATTTTGGATTTTTTTTTTTTTTTTCCAAAATCAGACTTGACACCAGAGAGGCTGAATACCGCACTGAGTCAATGCGGTCTTAGCCTCTCTGGTGTCAACACTCTGTCTGATTTTGGATTTTTTTTTTTTTTTTTCCAAAATCAGACTTGACACCAGAGAGGCTGAATACCGCACTGAGTCAATGCGGTCTTAGCCTCTCTGGTGTCAACACTCTGTCTGATTTTGGATTTTTTTTTTTTTTTTCCAAAATCAGACTTGACACCAGAGAGGGTGAATACCGCACTGAGTCAATGCGGTCTTAGCCTCTCTGGTCTCAACACTCTGTCTGATTTTGGATTTTTTTTTTTTTTTTTCCAAAATCAGACTTGACACCAGAGAGGCTGAATACTGCACTGAGTAAATGCGGTCTTAGCCTCTCTGGTGTCAACACTCTGTCTGATTTTGGATTTTTTTTTTTTTTTTCCAAAATCAGACTTGACACCAGAGAGGCTGAATACCGCACTGAGTCAATGCGGTCTTAGCCTCTCTGGTCTCAACACTCTGTCTGATTTTGGATTTTTTTTTTTTTTTTTCCAAAATCAGACTTGACACCAGAGAGGCTGAATACTGCACTGAGTAAATGCGGTCTTAGCCTCTCTGGTGTCAACACTCTGTCTGATTTTGGATTTTTTTTTTTTTTTTTCCAAAATCAGACTTGACACCAGAGAGGCTGAATACCGCACTGAGTCAATGCGGTCTTAGCCTCTCTGGTCTCAACACTCTGTCTGATTTTGGATTTTTTTTTTTTTTTTTTCCAAAATCAGACTTGACACCAGAGAGGCTGAATACCGCACTGAGTCAATGCGGTCTTAGCCTCTCTGGTCTCAACACTCTGTCTGATTTTGGATTTTTTTTTTTTTTTTTTCCAAAATCAGACTTGACACCAGAGAGGCTGAATACCGCACTGAGTCAATGCGGTCTTAGCCTCTCTGGTCTCAACACTCTTGTCTGATTTTGGATTTTTTTTTTTTTTTTCCAAAATCAGACTTGACACCAGAGAGGCTGAATACCGCACTGAGTCAATGCGGTCTTAGCCTCTCTGGTCTCAACACTCTGTCTGATTTTGATTTTTGATTTTTTTTTTTCCCAAAATCAGACTTGACACCAGAGAGGCTGAATACCGCACTGAGTCAATGCGGTCTTAGCCTCTCTGGTGTCAACACTCTGTCTGATTTTGGATTTTTTTTTTTTTTTTTCCAAAATCAGACTTGACACCAGAGAGGCTGAATACCGCACTGAGTCAATGCGGTCTTAGCCTCTCTGGTGTCAACACTCTGTCTGATTTTGGATTTTTTTTTTTTTTTTCCAAAATCAGACTTGACACCAGAGAGGCTGAATACCGCACTGAGTCAATGCGGTCTTAGCCTCTCTGGTGTCAACACTCTGTCTGATTTTGGATTTTTTTTTTTTTTTTTCCAAAATCAGACTTGACACCAGAGAGGCTGAATACCGCACTGAGTCAATGCGGTCTTAGCCTCTCTGGTGTCAACACTCTGTCTGATTTTGGATTTTTTTTTTTTTTTTCCAAAATCAGACTTGACACCAGAGAGGGTGAATACCGCACTGAGTCAATGCGGTCTTAGCCTCTCTGGTCTCAACACTCTGTCTGATTTTGGATTTTTTTTTTTTTTTTCCAAAATCAGACTTGACACCAGAGAGGCTGAATACTGCACTGAGTAAATGCGGTCTTAGCCTCTCTGGTGTCAACACTCTGTCTGATTTTGGATTTTTTTTTTTTTTTTTCCAAAATCAGACTTGACACCAGAGAGGCTGAATTCCGCACTGAGTCAATGCGGTCTTAGCCTCTCTGGTCTCAACACTCTGTCTGATTTTGGATTTTTTTTTTTTTTTTTCCAAAATCAGACTTGACACCAGAGAGGCTGAATACTGCACTGAGTAAATGCGGTCTTAGCCTCTCTGGTGTCAACACTCTGTCTGATTTTGGATTTTTTTTTTTTTTTTTCCAAAATCAGACTTGACACCAGAGAGGCTGAATACCGCACTGAGTCAATGCGGTCTTAGCCTCTCTGGTCTCAACACTCTGTCTGATTTTGGATTTTTTTTTTTTTTTTTTCCAAAATCAGACTTGACACCAGAGAGGCTGAATACCGCACTGAGTCAATGCGGTCTTAGCCTCTCTGGTCTCAACACTCTGTCTGATTTTGGATTTTTTTTTTTTTTTTTTCCAAAATCAGACTTGACACCAGAGAGGCTGAATACCGCACTGAGTCAATGCGGTCTTAGCCTCTCTGGTCTCAACACTCTTGTCTGATTTTGGATTTTTTTTTTTTTTTCCAAAATCAGACTTGACACCAGAGAGGCTGAATACCGCACTGAGTCAATGCGGTCTTAGCCTCTCTGGTCTCAACACTCTGTCTGATTTTGATTTTTGATTTTTTTTTTTCCCAAAATCAGACTTGACACCAGAGAGGCTGAATACCGCACTGAGTCAATGCGGTCTTAGCCTCTCTGGTGTCAACACTCTGTCTGATTTTGGATTTTTTTTTTTTTTTTTTCCAAAATCAGACTTGACACCAGAGAGGCTGAATACCGCACTGAGTCAATGCGGTCTTAGCCTCTCTGGTGTCAACACTCTGTCTGATTTTGGATTTTTTTTTTTTTTTTCCCAAAATCAGACTTGACACCAGAGAGGCTGAATACCGCACTGAGTCAATGCGGTCTTAGCCTCTCTGGTCTCAACACTCTGTCTGATTTTGGATTTTTTTTTTTTTTTTCCCAAAATCAGACTTGACACCAGAGAGGCTGAATACCGCACTGAGTCAATGCGGTCTTAGCCTCTCTGGTGTCAACACTCTGTCTGATTTTGGATTTTTTTTTTTTTTTTTCCAAAATCAGACTTGACACCAGAGAGGCTGAATACCGCACTGAGTCAATGCGGTCTTAGCCTCTCTGGTCTCAACACTCTGTCTGATTTTGATTTTTTTTTTTTTTTTTCCCAAAATCAGACTTGACACCAGAGAGGCTGAATACCGCACTGAGTCAATGCGGTCTTAGCCTCTCTGGTGTCAACACTGTCTGATTTTGGATTTTTTTTTTTTTTTTTCCAAAATCAGACTTGACACCAGAGAGGCTGAATACCGCACTGAGTCAATGCGGTCTTAGCCTCTCTGGTGTCAACACTCTGTCTGATTTTGGATTTTTTTTTTTTTTTCCCAAAATCAGACTTTACACCAGAGAGGCTGAATACCGCACTGAGTCAATGCGGTCTTAGCCTCTCTGGTCTCAACACTCTGTCTGATTTTGGATTTTTTTTTTTTTTTTTCCCAAAATCAGACTTGACACCAGAGAGGCTGAATACCGCACTGAGTCAATGCGGTCTTAGCCTCTCTGGTCTCAACACTCTGTCTGATTTTGGATTTTTTTTTTTTTTTTCCCAAAATCAGACTTGACACCAGAGAGGCTGAATACCGCACTGAGTCAATGCGGTCTTAGCCTCTCTGGTGTCAACACTCTGTCTGATTTTGGATTTTTTTTTTTCTTTTTCCCAAAATTAGACTTGACACCAGAGAGGCTGAATACCGCACTGAGTCAATTCGGTCTTAGCCTCTCTGGTCTCAACACTCTGTCTGATTTTGGATTTTTTTTTTTTTTTTCCAAAATCAGACTTGACACCAGAGAGGCTGAATACCGCACTGAGTCAATGCGGTCTTAGCCTCTCTGGTCTCAACACTCTGTCTGATTTTGGATTTTTTTTTTTTTTTTTTCCAAAATCAGACTTGACACCAGAGAGGGTGAATACCGCACTGAGTCAATGCGGTCTTAGCCTCTCTGGTCTCAACACTCTGTCTGATTTTGGATTTTTTTTTTTTTTTTTCCAAAATCAGACTTGACACCAGAGAGGCTGAATACTGCACTGAGTAAATGCGGTCTTAGCCTCTCTGGTGTCAACACTCTGTCTGATTTTGGATTTTTTTTTTTTTTTTTCTAAAATCAGACTTGACACCAGAGAGGCTGAATACCGCACTGAGTCAATGCGGTCTTAGCCTCTCTGGTCTCAACACTCTGTCTGATTTTGGATTTTTTTTTTTTTTTTTTTCCAAAATCAGACTTGACACCAGAGAGGCTGAATACCGCACTGAGTCAATGCGGTCTTAGCCTCTCTGGTCTCAACACTCTGTCTGATTTTGGATTTTTTTTTTTTTTTTTTCCCAAAATCAGACTTGACACCAGAGAGGCTGAATACCGCACTGAGTCAATGCGGTCTTAGCCTCTCTGGTGTCAACACTGTCTGATTTTGGATTTTTTTTTTTTTTTTTCCAAAATCAGACTTGACACCAGAGAGGCTGAATACCGCACTGAGTCAATGCGGTCTTAGCCTCTCTGGTGTCAACACTCTGTCTGATTTTGGATTTTTTTTTTTTTTTTTCCAAAATCAGACTTGACACCAGAGAGGCTGAATACTGCACTGAGTCAATGCGGTCTTAGCCTCTCTGGTGTCAACACTCTGTCTGATTTTGGATTTTTTTTTTTTTTTTCCAAAATCAGACTTGACACCAGAGAGGGTGAATACCGCACTGAGTCAATGCGGTCTTAGCCTCTCTGGTCTCAACACTCTGTCTGATTTTGGATTTTTTTTTTTTTTTTTCCAAAATCAGACTTGACACCAGAGAGGCTGAATACTGCACTGAGTAAATGCGGTCTTAGCCTCTCTGGTGTCAACACTCTGTCTGATTTTGGATTTTTTTTTTTTTTTTTCCAAAATCAGACTTGACACCAGAGAGGCTGAATACCGCACTGAGTCAATGCGGTCTTAGCCTCTCTGGTCTCAACACTCTGTCTGATTTTGGATTTTTTTTTTTTTTTTTCCAAAATCAGACTTGACACCAGAGAGGCTGAATACTGCACTGAGTAAATGCGGTCTTAGCCTCTCTGGTGTCAACACTCTGTCTGATTTTGGATTTTTTTTTTTTTTTTTCCAAAATCAGACTTGACACCAGAGAGGCTGAATACCGCACTGAGTCAATGCGGTCTTAGCCTCTCTGGTCTCAACACTCTGTCTGATTTTGGATTTTTTTTTTTTTTTTTTCCAAAATCAGACTTGACACCAGAGAGGCTGAATACCGCACTGAGTCAATGCGGTCTTAGCCTCTCTGGTCTCAACACTCTGTCTGATTTTGGATTTTTTTTTTTTTTTTTTTCCAAAATCAGACTTGACACCAGAGAGGCTGAATACCGCACTGAGTCAATGCGGTCTTAGCCTCTCTGGTCTCAACACTCTTGTCTGATTTTGGATTTTTTTTTTTTTTTTCCAAAATCAGACTTGACACCAGAGAGGCTGAATACCGCACTGAGTCAATGCGGTCTTAGCCTCTCTGGTCTCAACACTCTGTCTGATTTTGATTTTTGATTTTTTTTTTTCCCAAAATCAGACTTGACACCAGAGAGGCTGAATACCGCACTGAGTCAATGCGGTCTTAGCCTCTCTGGTGTCAACACTCTGTCTGATTTTGGATTTTTTTTTTTTTTTTCCAAAATCAGACTTGACACCAGAGAGGCTGAATACCGCACTGAGTCAATGCGGTCTTAGCCTCTCTGGTGTCAACACTCTGTCTGATTTTGGATTTTTTTTTTTTTTTTCCCAAAATCAGACTTGACACCAGAGAGGCTGAATACCGCACTGAGTCAATGCGGTCTTAGCCTCTCTGGTCTCAACACTCTGTCTGATTTTGGATTTTTTTTTTTTTTTTCCCAAAATCAGACTTGACACCAGAGAGGCTGAATACCGCACTGAGTCAATGCGGTCTTAGCCTCTCTGGTCTCAACACTCTTGTCTGATTTTGGATTTTTTTTTTTTTTTCCAAAATCAGACTTGACACCAGAGAGGCTGAATACCGCACTGAGTCAATGCGGTCTTAGCCTCTCTGGTCTCAACACTCTGTCTGATTTTGTTTTTTTTTTTTTTTTTTCCCAAAATCAGACTTGACACCAGAGAGGCTGAATACCGCACTGAGTCAATGCGGTCTTAGCCTCTCTGGTGTCAACACTGTCTGATTTTGGATTTTTTTTTTTTTTTTTCCAAAATCAGACTTGACACCAGAGAGGCTGAATACCGCACTGAGTCAATGCGGTCTTAGCCTCTCTGGTGTCAACACTCTGTCTGATTTTGGATTTTTTTTTTTTTTTTCCCAAAATCAGACTTTACACCAGAGAGGCTGAATACCGCACTGAGTCAATGCGGTCTTAGCCTCTCTGGTCTCAACACTCTGTCTGATTTTGGATTTTTTTTTTTTTTTTTCCCAAAATCAGACTTGACACCAGAGAGGCTGAATACCGCACTGAGTCAATGCGGTCTTAGCCTCTCTGGTGTCAACACTCTGTCTGATTTTGGATTTTTTTTTTTCTTTTTCCCAAAATTAGACTTGACACCAGAGAGGCTGAATACCGCACTGAGTCAATTCGGTCTTAGCCTCTCTGGTCTCAACACTCTGTCTGATTTTGGATTTTTTTTTTTTTTTTCCAAAATCAGACTTGACACCAGAGAGGCTGAATACCGCACTGAGTCAATGCGGTCTTAGCCTCTCTGGTCTCAACACTCTGTCTGATTTTGGATTTTTTTTTTTTTTTTTTCCAAAATCAGACTTGACACCAGAGAGGGTGAATACCGCACTGAGTCAATGCGGTCTTAGCCTCTCTGGTCTCAACACTCTGTCTGATTTTGGATTTTTTTTTTTTTTTTTCCAAAATCAGACTTGACACCAGAGAGGCTGAATACTGCACTGAGTAAATGCGGTCTTAGCCTCTCTGGTGTCAACACTCTGTCTGATTTTGGATTTTTTTTTTTTTTTTCTAAAATCAGACTTGACACCAGAGAGGCTGAATACCGCACTGAGTCAATGCGGTCTTAGCCTCTCTGGTCTCAACACTCTGTCTGATTTTGGATTTTTTTTTTTTTTTTTTCCAAAATCAGACTTGACACCAGAGAGGCTGAATACCGCACTGAGTCAATGCGGTCTTAGCCTCTCTGGTCTCAACACTCTGTCTGATTTTGGATTTTTTTTTTTTTTTTTTCCAAAATCAGACGACACCAGAGAGGCTGAATACCGCACTGAGTCAATGCGGTCTTAGCCTCTCTGGTCTCAACACTCTTGTCTGATTTTGGATTTTTTTTTTTTTTTCCAAAATCAGACTTGACACCAGAGAGGCTGAATACCGCACTGAGTCAATGCGGTCTTAGCCTCTCTGGTCTCAACACTCTGTCTGATTTTGGATTTTTTTTTTTTTTTTTTCCAAAATCAGACTTGACACCAGAGAGGCTGAATACCGCACTGAGTCAATGCGGTCTTAGCCTCTCTGGTCTCAACACTCTGTCTGATTTTGGATTTTTTTTTTTTTTTTTTCCAAAATCAGACTTGACACCAGAGAGGCTGAATACCGCACTGAGTCAATGCGGTCTTAGCCTCTCTGGTCTCAACACTCTTGTCTGATTTTGGATTTTTTTTTTTTTTTTCCAAAATCAGACTTGACACCAGAGAGGCTGAATACCGCACTGAGTCAATTCGGTCTTAGCCTCTCTGGTCTCAACACTCTGTCTGATTTTGGATTTTTTTTTTTTTTTTCCAAAATCAGACTTGACACCAGAGAGGCTGAATACCGCACTGAGTCAATGCGGTCTTAGCCTCTCTGGTGTCAACACTCTGTCTGATTTTGGATTTTTTTTTTTTTTTTTCCAAAATCAGACTTGACACCAGAGAGGCTGAATACCGCACTGAGTCAATGCGGTCTTAGCCTCTCTGGTGTCAACACTCTGTCTGATTTTGGATTTTTTTTTTTTTTTTCCAAAATCAGACTTGACACCAGAGAGGGCTGAATACTGCACTGAGTAAATGCGGTCTTAGCCTCTCTGGTGTCAACACTCTGTCTGATTTTGGATTTTTTTTTTTTTTTTTCCAAAATCAGACTTGACACCAGAGAGGCTGAATACCGCACTGAGTCAATGCGGTCTTAGCCTCTCTGGTCTCAACACTCTTGTCTGATTTTGGATGTTTTTTTTTTTTTTTTTCCAAAATCAGACTTGACACCAGAGAGGCTGAATACCGCACTGAGTCAATGCGGTCTTAGCCTCTCTGGTCTCAACACTCTGTCTGATTTTGGATTTTTTTTTTTTTTTTTCCCAAAATCAGACTTGACACCAGAGAGGCTGAATACCGCACTGAGTCAATGCGGTCTTAGCCTCTCTGGTGTCAACACTCTGTCTGATTTTGGATTTTTTTTTTTTTTTTTTCCAAAATCAGACTTGACACCAGAGAGGCTGAATACCGCACTGAGTCAATGCGGTCTTAGCCTCTCTGGTGTCAACACTCTGTCTGATTTTGGATTTTTTTTTTTTTTTTCCAAAATCAGACTTGACACCAGAGAGGCTGAATACCGCACTGAGTCAATGCGGTCTTAGCCTCTCTGGTGTCAACACTCTGTCTGATTTTGGATTTTTTTTTTTTTTTTCCAAAATCAGACTTGACACCAGAGAGGCTGAATACCGCACTGAGTCAATGCGGTCTTAGCCTCTCTGGTGTCAACACTCTGTCTGATTTTGGATTTTTTTTTTTTTTTTCCAAAATCAGACTTGACACCAGAGAGGCTGAATACCTGCACTGAGTCAATGCGGTCTTAGCCTCTCTGGTGTCAACACTCTGTCTGATTTTGGATTTTTTTTTTTTTTTTCCAAAATCAGACTTGACACCAGAGAGGGTGAATACCGCACTGAGTCAATGCGGTCTTAGCCTCTCTGGTCTCAACACTCTGTCTGATTTTGGATTTTTTTTTTTTTTTTCCAAAATCAGACTTGACACCAGAGAGGCTGAATACTGCACTGAGTAAATGCGGTCTTAGCCTCTCTGGTGTCAACACTCTGTCTGATTTTGGATTTTTTTTTTTTTTTTTCCAAAATCAGACTTGACACCAGAGAGGCTGAATACCGCACTGAGTCAATGCGGTCTTAGCCTCTCTGGTCTCAACACTCTGTCTGATTTTGGATTTTTTTTTTTTTTTTTTCCAAAATCAGACTTGACACCAGAGAGGCTGAATACCTGCACTGAGTCAATGCGGTCTTAGCCTCTCTGGTGTCAACACTCTGTCTGATTTTGGATTTTTTTTTTTTTTTTTTCCAAAATCAGACTTGACACCAGAGAGGCTGAATACCGCACTGAGTCAATGCGGTCTTAGCCTCTCTGGTCTCAACACTCTGTCTGATTTTGGATTTTTTTTTTTTTTTTTTCCAAAATCAGACTTGACACCAGAGAGGCTGAATACCGCACTGAGTCAATGCGGTCTTAGCCTCTCTGGTCTCAACACTCTGTCTGATTTTGGATTTTTTTTTTTTTTTTTTCCAAAATCAGACTTGACACCAGAGAGGCTGAATACCGCACTGAGTCAATGCGGTCTTAGCCTCTCTGGTCTCAACACTCTTGTCTGATTTTGGATTTTTTTTTTTTTTTCCAAAATCAGACTTGACACCAGAGAGGCTGAATACCGCACTGAGTCAATGCGGTCTTAGCCTCTCTGGTCTCAACACTCTGTCTGATTTTGATTTTTGTTTTTTTTTTTTCCCAAAATCAGACTTGACACCAGAGAGGCTGAATACCGCACTGAGTCAATGCGGTCTTAGCCTCTCTGGTGTCAACACTCTGTCTGATTTTGGATTTTTTTTTTTTTTTTTCCAAAATCAGACTTGACACCAGAGAGGCTGAATACCGCACTGAGTCAATGCGGTCTTAGCCTCTCTGGTGTCAACACTCTGTCTGATTTTGGATTTTTTTTTTTTTTTTTCCCAAAATCAGACTTGACACCAGAGAGGCTGAATACCGCACTGAGTCAATGCGGTCTTAGCCTCTCTGGTCTCAACACTCTGTCTGATTTTGGATTTTTTTTTTTTTTTTCCCAAAATCAGACTTGACACCAGAGAGGCTGAATACCGCACTGAGTCAATGCGGTCTTAGCCTCTCTGGTCTCAACACTCTTGTCTGATTTTGGATTTTTTTTTTTTTTTTCCAAAATCAGACTTGACACCAGAGAGGCTGAATACCGCACTGAGTCAATGCGGTCTTAGCCTCTCTGGTCTCAACACTCTGTCTGATTTTGATTTTTTTTTTTTTTTTTTCCCAAAATCAGACTTGACACCAGAGAGGCTGAATACCGCACTGAGTCAATGCGGTCTTAGCCTCTCTGGTGTCAACACCTGTCTGATTTTGGATTTTTTTTTTTTTTTTTTCCAAATCAGACTTGACACCAGAGAGGCTGAATACCGCACTGAGTCAATGCGGTCTTAGCCTCTCTGGTCTCAACACTCTGTCTGATTTTGATTTTTGATTTTTTTTTTTCCCAAAATCAGACTTGACACCAGAGAGGCTGAATACCGCACTGAGTCAATGCGGTCTTAGCCTCTCTGGTGTCAACACTCTGTCTGATTTTGGATTTTTTTTTTTTTTTTCTTCCCAAATCAGACTTGACACCAGAGAGGCTGAATACCGCACTGAGTCAATGCGGTCTTAGCCTCTCTGGTCGTCAACACTCTGTCTGATTTTGGATTTTTTTTTTTTTTTTTCCCAAAATCAGACTTGACACCAGAGAGGCTGAATACCGCACTGAGTCAATGCGGTCTCTAGCCTCTCTGGTCTCAACACTCTGTCTGATTTTGGATTTTTTTTTTTTTTTTCCCAAAATCAGACTTGACACCAGAGAGGCTGAATACCGCACTGAGTCAATGCGGTCTTAGCCTCTCTGGTCTCAACACTCTTGTCTGATTTTGGATTTTTTTTTTTTTTTCCAAAATCAGACTTGACACCAGAGAGGCTGAATACCGCACTGAGTCAATGCGGTCTTAGCCTCTCTGGTCTCAACACTCTGTCTGATTTTGATTTTTTTTTTTTTTTTCCCAAAATCAGACTTGACACCAGAGAGGCTGAATACCGCACTGAGTCAATGCGGTCTTAGCCTCTCTGGTGTCAACACTGTCTGATTTTGGATTTTTTTTTTTTTTTTTCCCAAAATCAGACTTGACACCAGAGAGGCTGAATACCGCACTGAGT
>NW_028151255.1:0-5000 GCF_964638095.1 Poromitra crassiceps
AGCCGTGGAGCGTAGCTCGGGTTTACGACGGGACGGGTGCGCCTAGCCCGTGGAGAGCCCCGCGGGGCTCGAGGTAGGGTTCGAGAAACATCGTGTTTCCGGAGGCCCGTCGCAGCTTTAGGACCGGCTGTGGCTCCCAGACGCCCAGCGGGCGTGGGACCGGGCGGCGGGCTCCGTAGTAGGACACCTGGGTGAGACAGGGCGTCTCAGGCTCGCCCGAAGGCAACCAGCGGCGACGGGGGAACGTGGAGGTCGGAGCACTCCGCGCGTGCCCCCCGCGTCTAGAGGCGAACCCGCAGGCCGGAGGAACCGTCCGCCCAAACACCAGCAAGGCTGGCCGGCGGGGGCCCTCCGATGGCGGGTCACGTTTGCCAATCGGTCAGGGTGGGTGTGATGTGATGTGCGTGTTGCACTGCTGCGGGCCCGACACCCTGCACCCGAGCTGGGGCTGCAGCAGAGTCGAGCCCCGGAGGGCAGCCTGGAGCTCTGTGAGCTCCGTGCAGGGGGCCTACCACCCCTGCAAACCTCCCCGCGGAGGTCTCACCTACGGTCGGATCCGTTCTGTGCACTGCCCGGCACTCCGTCCTGGAGGTCCCAGTAGCCGAAAACCAGGTTTCTACTTTCCCGGAGGCACTACTTTGCAATTCCCCCCAGCACCGTGTTAGACCAGAGAGGCTAAAGCCACAAGCGCTGGCAGTCACTGTGCTTTTAGCCTCTCTGGTGTCAACACTTGCCCAGGGTATTCCTTGCCCAGGGTATTCCTTCAACACTTAGAAGATTTTCGGCTTGCACAGGGTAATCCTTCTGAGAGAGTGTTGACACCAGAGAGGCTGAGAGCACAGTGACTCCCAGCGCTCCCTGCCTGTCTGGTGTACAGGGTGCTGGGGGGAATTGCAAAGTAGTATCTGCCCGAAAGTACAAAGCGTCTGCCCCTGGGCGTCCCACCAGAGACCCAGGCAGCTCCTCAGAGCCGAGAACCAGAGGGGTGAGCGATGGACTGCTGCCCGCCCGACACCCTGCATCCAACCTGGGGATGCAGCAGAGTCGAGCCCCTGAGGCAGCCTGGAGCTCCATGTGCGAGCTCCAGAGCGGGCGTGATGGACTGCTGCCTGCCCGACACCGTGCATCCAACCTGGGGATGCAGCAGAGTCGAGCCCCTGAGGCAGCAGGCAGCCTGGAGCTCCATGTGCGAGCTCCAGAGCGGGCGTGATGGACTGCTGCCTGCCGACACCGTGCATCCAACCTGGGGATGCAGCAGAGTCGAGCCCCTGAGGCAGCCTGGAGCTCCATGTGCGAGCTCCAGAGCGGGCGTGATGGACTGCTGCCTGCCCGACACCGTGCATCCAACCTGGGGATGCAGCAGAGTCGAGCCCCTGAGGCAGCCTGGAGCTCCATGTGCGAGCTCCAGAGCGGGCGTGATGGACTGCTGCCTGCCCGACACCGTGCATCCAACCTGGGGATGCAGCAGAGTCGAGCCCCTGAGGCAGCCTGGAGCTCCATGTGCGAGCTCCAGAGCGGGCGTGATGGACTGCTGCCTGCCCGACACCGTGCATCCAACCTGGGGATGCAGCAGAGTCGAGCCCCTGAGGCAGCCTGGAGCTCCATGTGCGAGCTCCAGATCGGGCGTGATGGACTGCTGCCTGCCCGACACCGTGCATCCAACCTGGGGATGCAGCAGAGTCGAGCCCCTGAGGCAGCCTGGAGCCTCCGTGAGCTCCGTGCAGGGGGCCTACCACCCCTGCAAACCTCCCCGCGGAGGTCTCACCTACGGTCGGATCCGTCCTGTGCACTGCCCGGCCCTCCGTCCTGGAGGTCCCAGTAGCCGAAAACCAGGTTTCTACTTTCCCGGAGGCACTACTTTGCAATTCCCCCCAGCACCGTGTTAGACCAGAGAGGCTAAAGCCGCAAGCGCTGGCAGTCACTGTGCTTTTAGCCTCTCTGGTGTCAACACTTGCCCAGGGTATTCCTTGCCCAGGGTATTCCTTCAACACTTAGAAGATTTTCGGCTTGCACAGGGTAATCCTTCTGACAGAGTGTTGACACCAGAGAGGCTGAGAGCACAGTGACTCCCAGCGCTCCCTGCCTGTCTGGTGTACAGGGTGCTGGGGGGAATTGCAAAGTAGTATCTGCCCGAAAGTACAAAGCGTCTGCCCCTGGGCGTCCCACCAGAGACCCAGGCAGCTCCTCAGAGCCGAGAACCAGAGGGGTGAGCGATGGACTGCTGCCCGCCCGACACCCTGCATCCAACCTGGGGATGCAGCAGAGTCGAGCCCCTGAGGCAGCCTGGAGCTCAGAGCTCCAGAGGGGGGGTGAGCGATGGACTGCTGCCTGCCCGACACCATGCATCCAACCTGGGGATGCAGCAGAGCCGAGCCCCTGAGGCAGCCTGGAGCTCAGAGCTCCAGAGGGGGGGTGAGCGATGGACTGCTGCCTGCCCGACACCATGCATCCAACCTGGGGATGCAGCAGAGCCGAGCCCCTGAGGCAGCCTGGAGCTCAGAGCTCCAGAGGGGGGGTGAGCGATGGACTGCTGCCCCCCGCGTCTAGAGGCGAACCCGCAGGCCGGAGGAACCGTCCGCCCGAACACCAGCTAAGCTGGCCGGCGGGGGCCCTCCGATGGCGGGTCACGTTTGCCAATCGGTCAGGGTGGGTGTGATGTGTGGGTCCGTGTTGCACTGCTGCCTGCCCGACACCATGCATCCAACCTGGGGATGCAGCAGAGTCGAGCCCCTGAGGCAGCCTGGAGCTCAGAGCTCCAGAGGGGGGGGGGTGAGCGATGGACTGCTGCCTGCCCGACACCATGCATCCAACCTGGGGATGCAGCAGAGCCGAGCCCCTGAGGCAGCCTGGAGCTCCATGTGCGAGCTCCAGAGGGGGCTGCGATAGACTGCTGCGGGCCCGACACCCTGCACCCGAGCTGGGGCTGCAGCAGAGTCGAGCCCCGGAGGGCAGCCTGGAGCCTCCGTGAGCTCCGTGCAGGGGGCCTACCACCCCTGCAAACCTCCCGCGGAGGTCTCACCTACGGTCGGATCCGTTCTGTGCACTGCCCGGGCCCTCCGTCCTGGAGGTCCCAGTAGCCGAAAACCAGGTTTCTATATTCCCGGAGGCACTACTTTGCAATTCCCCCCAGCACCGTGTTACACCAGAGAGGCTACAGCCTCTCTGGTGTCAGCACTTAGAAACTTTTTGGAATACCCTGGGCAAGGCCAGGAATACCCTGTGCCAGGCCAGGAGTACCCTGTGCCAGGCCAGGAGTACCCTGGGTAAGGATTACCCTGTGCCAGGCCAGGATTACCCTGTGCCAGGCCAGGAGTACCCTGGGGAAGGATTACCCTGTGCCAGCCGAAAATCTTCTAAGTGCTGACACCAGAGAGGCTGAATAGCGCAGTGAGTCACTGCGCTTTTAGCCTCTCTGGTGTCAGCACTTAGAAAAAAAACCAAAAAAAAATTTTTTTTTTTTTTTTTTGGTTTTTTTTCTAAGTGCTGACACCAGAGAGGCTGTTACAGCACAGTGACTCCCAGCGCTTTTAGCCTCTCTGGTGTCAACACTTAGAAAATTTTCGGCTTGCTCATGGGAAGACGCTTCCTACCTACCCGATGGCACTACTTTGCAATTCCCCCCAGCACCGTGTACACCAGAGAGGCTGTTATAGCGCTGGCAGTCACAGTGCTCAACACTTAGAAGATTTTTGACCTGTTTTCCAACTTTTTCTACCCGACTTTGGTGCGCCCTGGGCGGGGTACAACAGGCAGGCATGGACCCCCCACTGCCTGGGGCTTCCCAAGCTGGGGCCCGCGGTCCTCTGGCTGGACGCCTGTGACCAAGTCGGGGTCCCCAGGCCCAGTGCACCCCTGGGCGGGATACAACACCCAGGCATGGACCCTCACTGCCTGGAGCTCACTGGGGAGTCCAAAGCTGGGGCCCGCGGCCCTCTGGCTGGACGCCGAGGACCAAGTCGGGGTCCCCAGGCCCAGTGCACCCCTGGGTGGGATACAACACCCAGGCATGGACCCTCACTGCCTGGAGCTCACTGGGGAGTCCCAAGCTGGGGCCCGCGGCCCTCTGCTGGACGCCGGTCACCAAGTCGGGGTCCCCAGGCCCAGTGCACCACAACACCCAGGCATGGACCCTCACTGCCTGGAGCTCACTGGGGAGTCCAAAGCTGGGGCCCCGCGGACCTCTGGCTGGACGCCGGTCACCAAGTCGGGGTCCCCAGGCCCAGTGCACCACAACACCCAGGCATGGACCCTCACTGCCTGGAGCTCACTGGGGAGTCCAAAGCTGGGGCCCGCGGACCTCTGGCTGGACGCCGGTCACCAAGTCGGGGTCCCCAGGCCCAGTGCACCACAACACCCAGGCATGGACCCTCACTGCCTGGAGCTCACTGGGGAGTCCAAAGCTGGGGCCCGCGGACCTCTGGCTGGACGCCGGTCACCAAGTCGGGGTCCCCAGGCCCAGTGCACCCCTGGGCGGGATACAACACCCAGGCAAGCCCCCCTACCTCCACACTGCCTCTGCCCAGGCTAAGAGCCCCTATCTCGGGTACCATAGACCCAGGCAGGTCCCCTTACCTCCACACTGCCTCTGCCCAGGCTAAGAGCCCCTATCTCGGGTACCATAGACCCAGGCAGGTCCCCTTACCTCCACACTGCCTCTGCCCAGGCTAAGAGCCCCTATCTCGGGTACCACAGACCCAGGCAGGTCCCCTTACCTCCACACTGCCTCTGCCCAGGCTAAGAGCCCCTATCTCGGGTACCAGACACCCAGGCCAGCCCCCTACCTCCACACTGCCTCTGCCCAGGCTAAGAGCCCCTATCTCGGGTACCATAGACCCAGGCAGGTCCCCTTACCTCCACACTGCCTCTGCCCAGGCTAAGAGCCCCTATCTCGGGTACCATAGACCCAGGCAGGTCCCCTTACCTCCACACTGCCTCTGCCCAGGCTAAGAGCCCCTATCTCGGGTACCACAGACCCAGGCAGGTCCCCTTACCTCCACACT
>NW_028151255.1:15000-17500 GCF_964638095.1 Poromitra crassiceps
GCATCCAACCTGGGGATGCAGCAGAGTCGAGCCCCTGAGGCAGCCTGGAGCTCCATGTGCGAGCTCCAGAGCGGGCGTGATGGACTGCTGCCTGCCCGACACCGTGCATCCAACCTGGGGATGCAGCAGAGTCGAGCCCCTGAGGCAGCCTGGAGCTCCATGTGCGAGCTCCAGATCGGGCGTGATGGACTGCTGCCTGCCCGACACCGTGCATCCAACCTGGGGATGCAGCAGAGTCGAGCCCCTGAGGCAGCCTGGAGCCTCCGTGAGCTCCGTGCAGGGGGCCTACCACCCCTGCAAACCTCCCCGCGGAGGTCTCACCTACGGTCGGATCCGTCCTGTGCACTGCCCGGCCCTCCGTCCTGGAGGTCCCAGTAGCCGAAAACCAGGTTTCTACTTTCCCGGAGGCACTACTTTGCAATTCCCCCCAGCACCGTGTTAGACCAGAGAGGCTAAAGCCGCAAGCGCTGGCAGTCACTGTGCTTTTAGCCTCTCTGGTGTCAACACTTGCCCAGGGTATTCCTTGCCCAGGGTATTCCTTCAACACTTAGAAGATTTTCGGCTTGCACAGGGTAATCCTTCTGACAGAGTGTTGACACCAGAGAGGCTGAGAGCACAGTGACTCCCAGCGCTCCCTGCCTGTCTGGTGTACAGGGTGCTGGGGGGAATTGCAAAGTAGTATCTGCCCGAAAGTACAAAGCGTCTGCCCCTGGGCGTCCCACCAGAGACCCAGGCAGCTCCTCAGAGCCGAGAACCAGAGGGGTGAGCGATGGACTGCTGCCCGCCCGACACCCTGCATCCAACCTGGGGATGCAGCAGAGTCGAGCCCCTGAGGCAGCCTGGAGCTCAGAGCTCCAGAGGGGGGGTGAGCGATGGACTGCTGCCTGCCCGACACCATGCATCCAACCTGGGGATGCAGCAGAGCCGAGCCCCTGAGGCAGCCTGGAGCTCAGAGCTCCAGAGGGGGGGTGAGCGATGGACTGCTGCCTGCCCGACACCATGCATCCAACCTGGGGATGCAGCAGAGCCGAGCCCCTGAGGCAGCCTGGAGCTCAGAGCTCCAGAGGGGGGGTGAGCGATGGACTGCTGCCCCCCGCGTCTAGAGGCGAACCCGCAGGCCGGAGGAACCGTCCGCCCGAACACCAGCTAAGCTGGCCGGCGGGGGCCCTCCGATGGCGGGTCACGTTTGCCAATCGGTCAGGGTGGGTGTGATGTGTGGGTCCGTGTTGCACTGCTGCCTGCCCGACACCATGCATCCAACCTGGGGATGCAGCAGAGTCGAGCCCCTGAGGCAGCCTGGAGCTCAGAGCTCCAGAGGGGGGGGGGTGAGCGATGGACTGCTGCCTGCCCGACACCATGCATCCAACCTGGGGATGCAGCAGAGCCGAGCCCCTGAGGCAGCCTGGAGCTCCATGTGCGAGCTCCAGAGGGGGCTGCGATAGACTGCTGCGGGCCCGACACCCTGCACCCGAGCTGGGGCTGCAGCAGAGTCGAGCCCCGGAGGGCAGCCTGGAGCCTCCGTGAGCTCCGTGCAGGGGGCCTACCACCCCTGCAAACCTCCCCGCGGAGGTCTCACCTACGGTCGGATCCGTTCTGTGCACTGCCCGGGCCCTCCGTCCTGGAGGTCCCAGTAGCCGAAAACCAGGTTTCTATATTCCCGGAGGCACTACTTTGCAATTCCCCCCAGCACCGTGTTACACCAGAGAGGCTACAGCCTCTCTGGTGTCAGCACTTAGAAACTTTTTGGAATACCCTGGGCAAGGCCAGGAATACCCTGTGCCAGGCCAGGAGTACCCTGTGCCAGGCCAGGAGTACCCTGGGTAAGGATTACCCTGTGCCAGGCCAGGATTACCCTGTGCCAGGCCAGGAGTACCCTGGGGAAGGATTACCCTGTGCCAGCCGAAAATCTTCTAAGTGCTGACACCAGAGAGGCTGAATAGCGCAGTGAGTCACTGCGCTTTTAGCCTCTCTGGTGTCAGCACTTAGAAAAAAAACCAAAAAAAAATTTTTTTTTTTTTTTTTTGGTTTTTTTTCTAAGTGCTGACACCAGAGAGGCTGTTACAGCACAGTGACTCCCAGCGCTTTTAGCCTCTCTGGTGTCAACACTTAGAAAATTTTCGGCTTGCTCATGGGAAGACGCTTCCTACCTACCCGATGGCACTACTTTGCAATTCCCCCCAGCACCGTGTACACCAGAGAGGCTGTTATAGCGCTGGCAGTCACAGTGCTCAACACTTAGAAGATTTTTGACCTGTTTTCCAACTTTTTCTACCCGACTTTGGTGCGCCCTGGGCGGGGTACAACAGGCAGGCATGGACCCCCCACTGCCTGGGGCTTCCCAAGCTGGGGCCCGCGGTCCTCTGGCTGGACGCCTGTGACCAAGTCGGGGTCCCCAGGCCCAGTGCACCCCTGGGCGGGATACAACACCCAGGCATGGACCCTCACTGCCTGGAGCTCACTGGGGAGTCCAAAGCTGGGGCCCGCGGCCCTCTGGCTGGAC
>NW_028151255.1:27500-32500 GCF_964638095.1 Poromitra crassiceps
AATCGGTCAGGGTGGGTGTGATGTGATGTGCGTGTTGCACTGCTGCGGGCCCGACACCCTGCACCCGAGCTGGGGCTGCAGCAGAGTCGAGCCCCGGAGGGCAGCCTGGAGCTCTGTGAGCTCCGTGCAGGGGGCCTACCACCCCTGCAAACCTCCCCGCGGAGGTCTCACCTACGGTCGGATCCGTTCTGTGCACTGCCCGGCACTCCGTCCTGGAGGTCCCAGTAGCCGAAAACCAGGTTTCTACTTTCCCGGAGGCACTACTTTGCAATTCCCCCCAGCACCGTGTTAGACCAGAGAGGCTAAAGCCACAAGCGCTGGCAGTCACTGTGCTTTTAGCCTCTCTGGTGTCAACACTTGCCCAGGGTATTCCTTGCCCAGGGTATTCCTTCAACACTTAGAAGATTTTCGGCTTGCACAGGGTAATCCTTCTGAGAGAGTGTTGACACCAGAGAGGCTGAGAGCACAGTGACTCCCAGCGCTCCCTGCCTGTCTGGTGTACAGGGTGCTGGGGGGAATTGCAAAGTAGTATCTGCCCGAAAGTACAAAGCGTCTGCCCCTGGGCGTCCCACCAGAGACCCAGGCAGCTCCTCAGAGCCGAGAACCAGAGGGGTGAGCGATGGACTGCTGCCCGCCCGACACCCTGCATCCAACCTGGGGATGCAGCAGAGTCGAGCCCCTGAGGCAGCCTGGAGCTCCATGTGCGAGCTCCAGAGCGGGCGTGATGGACTGCTGCCTGCCCGACACCGTGCATCCAACCTGGGGATGCAGCAGAGTCGAGCCCCTGAGGCAGCCTGGAGCTCCATGTGCGAGCTCCAGAGCGGGCGTGATGGACTGCTGCCTGCCCGACACCGTGCATCCAACCTGGGGATGCAGCAGAGTCGAGCCCCTGAGGCAGCCTGGAGCTCCATGTGCGAGCTCCAGAGCGGGCGTGATGGACTGCTGCCTGCCCGACACCGTGCATCCAACCTGGGGATGCAGCAGAGTCGAGCCCCTGAGGCAGCCTGGAGCTCCATGTGCGAGCTCCAGAGCGGGCGTGATGGACTGCTGCCTGCCCGACACCGTGCATCCAACCTGGGGATGCAGCAGAGTCGAGCCCCTGAGGCAGCCTGGAGCTCCATGTGCGAGCTCCAGAGCGGGCGTGATGGACTGCTGCCTGCCCGACACCGTGCATCCAACCTGGGGATGCAGCAGAGTCGAGCCCCTGAGGCAGCCTGGAGCTCCATGTGCGAGCTCCAGATCGGGCGTGATGGACTGCTGCCTGCCCGACACCGTGCATCCAACCTGGGGATGCAGCAGAGTCGAGCCCCTGAGGCAGCCTGGAGCCTCCGTGAGCTCCGTGCAGGGGGCCTACCACCCCTGCAAACCTCCCCGCGGAGGTCTCACCTACGGTCGGATCCGTCCTGTGCACTGCCCGGCCCTCCGTCCTGGAGGTCCCAGTAGCCGAAAACCAGGTTTCTACTTTCCCGGAGGCACTACTTTGCAATTCCCCCCAGCACCGTGTTAGACCAGAGAGGCTAAAGCCGCAAGCGCTGGCAGTCACTGTGCTTTTAGCCTCTCTGGTGTCAACACTTGCCCAGGGTATTCCTTGCCCAGGGTATTCCTTCAACACTTAGAAGATTTTCGGCTTGCACAGGGTAATCCTTCTGACAGAGTGTTGACACCAGAGAGGCTGAGAGCACAGTGACTCCCAGCGCTCCCTGCCTGTCTGGTGTACAGGGTGCTGGGGGGAATTGCAAAGTAGTATCTGCCCGAAAGTACAAAGCGTCTGCCCCTGGGCGTCCCACCAGAGACCCAGGCAGCTCCTCAGAGCCGAGAACCAGAGGGGTGAGCGATGGACTGCTGCCCGCCCGACACCCTGCATCCAACCTGGGGATGCAGCAGAGTCGAGCCCCTGAGGCAGCCTGGAGCTCAGAGCTCCAGAGGGGGGGTGAGCGATGGACTGCTGCCTGCCCGACACCATGCATCCAACCTGGGGATGCAGCAGAGCCGAGCCCCTGAGGCAGCCTGGAGCTCAGAGCTCCAGAGGGGGGGTGAGCGATGGACTGCTGCCTGCCCGACACCATGCATCCAACCTGGGGATGCAGCAGAGCCGAGCCCCTGAGGCAGCCTGGAGCTCAGAGCTCCAGAGGGGGGGTGAGCGATGGACTGCTGCCCCCCGCGTCTAGAGGCGAACCCGCAGGCCGGAGGAACCGTCCGCCCGAACACCAGCTAAGCTGGCCGGCGGGGGCCCTCCGATGGCGGGTCACGTTTGCCAATCGGTCAGGGTGGGTGTGATGTGTGGGTCCGTGTTGCACTGCTGCCTGCCCGACACCATGCATCCAACCTGGGGATGCAGCAGAGTCGAGCCCCTGAGGCAGCCTGGAGCTCAGAGCTCCAGAGGGGGGGGGGTGAGCGATGGACTGCTGCCTGCCCGACACCATGCATCCAACCTGGGGATGCAGCAGAGCCGAGCCCCTGAGGCAGCCTGGAGCTCCATGTGCGAGCTCCAGAGGGGGCTGCGATAGACTGCTGCGGGCCCGACACCCTGCACCCGAGCTGGGGCTGCAGCAGAGTCGAGCCCCGGAGGGCAGCCTGGAGCCTCCGTGAGCTCCGTGCAGGGGGCCTACCACCCCTGCAAACCTCCCCGCGGAGGTCTCACCTACGGTCGGATCCGTTCTGTGCACTGCCCGGGCCCTCCGTCCTGGAGGTCCCAGTAGCCGAAAACCAGGTTTCTATATTCCCGGAGGCACTACTTTGCAATTCCCCCCAGCACCGTGTTACACCAGAGAGGCTACAGCCTCTCTGGTGTCAGCACTTAGAAACTTTTTGGAATACCCTGGGCAAGGCCAGGAATACCCTGTGCCAGGCCAGGAGTACCCTGTGCCAGGCCAGGAGTACCCTGGGTAAGGATTACCCTGTGCCAGGCCAGGATTACCCTGTGCCAGGCCAGGAGTACCCTGGGGAAGGATTACCCTGTGCCAGCCGAAAATCTTCTAAGTGCTGACACCAGAGAGGCTGAATAGCGCAGTGAGTCACTGCGCTTTTAGCCTCTCTGGTGTCAGCACTTAGAAAAAAAAACCAAAAAAAAATTTTTTTTTTTTTTTTTTGGTTTTTTTTCTAAGTGCTGACACCAGAGAGGCTGTTACAGCACAGTGACTCCCAGCGCTTTTAGCCTCTCTGGTGTCAACACTTAGAAAATTTTCGGCTTGCTCATGGGAAGACGCTTCCTACCTACCCGATGGCACTACTTTGCAATTCCCCCCAGCACCGTGTACACCAGAGAGGCTGTTATAGCGCTGGCAGTCACAGTGCTCAACACTTAGAAGATTTTTGACCTGTTTTCCAACTTTTTCTACCCGACTTTGGTGCGCCCTGGGCGGGGTACAACAGGCAGGCATGGACCCCCCACTGCCTGGGGCTTCCCAAGCTGGGGCCCGCGGTCCTCTGGCTGGACGCCTGTGACCAAGTCGGGGTCCCCAGGCCCAGTGCACCCCTGGGCGGGATACAACACCCAGGCATGGACCCTCACTGCCTGGAGCTCACTGGGGAGTCCAAAGCTGGGGCCCGCGGCCCTCTGGCTGGACGCCGAGGACCAAGTCGGGGTCCCCAGGCCCAGTGCACCCCTGGGTGGGATACAACACCCAGGCATGGACCCTCACTGCCTGGAGCTCACTGGGGAGTCCCAAGCTGGGGCCCGCGGCCCTCTGGCTGGACGCCGGTCACCAAGTCGGGGTCCCCAGGCCCAGTGCACCACAACACCCAGGCATGGACCCTCACTGCCTGGAGCTCACTGGGGAGTCCAAAGCTGGGGCCCGCGGACCTCTGGCTGGACGCCGGTCACCAAGTCGGGGTCCCCAGGCCCAGTGCACCACAACACCCAGGCATGGACCCTCACTGCCTGGAGCTCACTGGGGAGTCCAAAGCTGGGGCCCGCGGACCTCTGGCTGGACGCCGGTCACCAAGTCGGGGTCCCCAGGCCCAGTGCACCACAACACCCAGGCATGGACCCTCACTGCCTGGAGCTCACTGGGGAGTCCAAAGCTGGGGCCCGCGGACCTCTGGCTGGACGCCGGTCACCAAGTCGGGGTCCCCAGGCCCAGTGCACCCCTGGGCGGGATACAACACCCAGGCAAGCCCCCCTACCTCCACACTGCCTCTGCCCAGGCTAAGAGCCCCTATCTCGGGTACCATAGACCCAGGCAGGTCCCCTTACCTCCACACTGCCTCTGCCCAGGCTAAGAGCCCCTATCTCGGGTACCATAGACCCAGGCAGGTCCCCTTACCTCCACACTGCCTCTGCCCAGGCTAAGAGCCCCTATCTCGGGTACCACAGACCCAGGCAGGTCCCCTTACCTCCACACTGCCTCTGCCCAGGCTAAGAGCCCCTATCTCGGGTACCAGACACCCAGGCCAGCCCCCTACCTCCACACTGCCTCTGCCCAGGCTAAGAGCCCCTATCTCGGGTACCATAGACCCAGGCAGGTCCCCTTACCTCCACACTGCCTCTGCCCAGGCTAAGAGCCCCTATCTCGGGTACCATAGACCCAGGCAGGTCCCCTTACCTCCACACTGCCTCTGCCCAGGCTAAGAGCCCCTATCTCGGGTACCACAGACCCAGGCAGGTCCCCTTACCTCCACACTGCCTCTGCCCAGCCTAAGAGCCCCTATCTCGGGTACCACAGACCCAGGCAGGTCCCCTTACCTCCACACTGCCTCTGCCCAGGCTAAGAGCCCCTATCTCGGGTACCAGACACCCAGGCCAGCCCCCTACCTCCACACTGCCTCTGCCCAGGCTAAGAGCCCCTATCTTGGGTACCACAGACCCAGGCAGGTCCCCTTACCTCCACACTGCCTCTGCCCAGGCTAAGAGCCCCTATCTCGGGTACCACAGACCCAGGCAGGTCCCCTATCACCACCCATCCCCTACCCAGGCCTGGGGCCCCTCTGTCAGCCACCATACACCCAGGCAGGTCCCCTATCACCACCCATCCCCTACCCAGGCCTGGGGCCCCTCTGTC
>NW_028151254.1:0-39034 GCF_964638095.1 Poromitra crassiceps
ACACACACACACACACACACACACACACACACACACACACACACAAACACACAGTCACTTGTTCTCTCTCTCTCTCGCTCTCTCTCTCACACACACACACACACACACACACACACACACACACACACACACACACACACACACACACACACACACACACACAGCCAAATGATAATCATCCTGATAATAATTGTGTATATTTTTTGTAATCTTAGAGAATGCCATGAAGGATAGCAGGGTTGAGCGTGCGATGGGGGTCTGCAAGAAGGTGGTCAGCACCTTCTCCTACAGTTGGAAAAAAAAGAGGCAGCTGACAGAGGCACAGAAGAACCTGAAGCTGCCTGAACACTCGCTAAAGACATGGGCCCCTATCGTTGCATCGGCGTAGAAACTACGCCGAGCGCCTGGCGCAGTGGGCGTGGACCAGCGCACTTGATATCTTGGTGTTGGCGCTACACGCAGCCTAAAGCATTACAACCACGCCTTTTAAGCGTAAAATTATGCACTGTCTGCTCATTGGATAAGTGCAATAAACGAATGCCTTTTAAGCTCCAATTCCAGTGGTCCAGTAAAACCAGACAAAGCCAAGCGCTCTGCTCCCCCCCCCCTCCCTTCATCCCGTCTGTCTGTCTCCATATATAGGCTATTATTCCATATTATTATGCTTCTCAAACCAATCTAACTGCAGTTTAAATACTGCAAGCATGTAAATACGCTACACTATAGCAAGATCAAAGTGAAAAGAATGTTCTAAAGGCATCAGCTAGAAAAATATAGCCTATCCCTATATGATGAGATTAATTAGATTGGTGAAAGTTTGTCCAGAAAGATATCGTTTTCTCTCCCCTGCTGCAGGTAGGATGCTGCACATAAATATAGCCTACATTATGTAAAGTCATTGCATAAATGTGTTTTTATTGTAAAACTAAAATGTGAAGTAGAGCCAATTTATTGGAGCGGACATCACAGTAGGACATGACAGTAGAAGCGCGTTACGCTGTCACTTATCTAAATCATGTTAAATCGACAAGGGATATATATAGGCCCAGGAGGACATATTTGTTTCACATAGGGTGGTGTTTTCATTTCAATGTTTTATTTGGTCCAATATTGAAATGTTCTACAATTGCAGGTTGTGTTACCATTACACATTATTTAGATCGACCTTTATATCTATTTCGGCTCATTTGGTTGCTATTTAGTAGCGAAATGGAGTAGCCCATTGCATGCTGGGAATCACAGGCAGTGAACTTACAACTTCTTTTTCCTATGGGATGTGTGTTGTGTCTGTCTGAGCGAGGGAGTCAGAGAGAGAGAGTCGTATTGTGCCTGTCAGACTGATATGAGCAAGAGAGAGGGAGTGACACAGAGAAGGGTGACAGAGGAGAGCCAGAGGAGTGCTCCGCGCAACCGGCGCACTGAATAGGCCTGGTTTTCAAAAGTGCAAAGCGCTAAATTTACGCCAGGTGGGAACATATCATTAGGCCGATATTTAAGGCCGAAACGCCCATTCTCGCCCATTCAGGGAGTGCGCCACGCCCATTCAGTGTAAAGCGCATTTACCTGGGAGAATAGGGGCCAGAATGTCCAACCAGATGGGGATCTAGGCAGGCCATGGTTGGCAGGGTCCTCGAGCAGCAGAAGGCCATCGCCCTTGTCCTCTCCAACGACAGAAAAAGCAGACACCTCATCCCCTCGTGGCAGGACATTGATGTCCTCGAGGCCATCAACAAGTCACTGAGCCCTCTGGTTGAATTTACAGATGCACTTTCTGGGGAGAAATATGTAAGTGTGTCTTTTGTGAAACCAACACTCCACCTCTTCAACAACTCAATCCTGGCAGTGCAAGAGAATGACACAGACCTCACCAAATGCATCAAAAAGAAGGTAGTGGATTATCTCAATGAAAAATATGACCACCCACCAACACAAGAGCTGCTCGATGTGGCCTCTGCCCTGGACCCGAGGTTCAAGCTAACATATGTCAGTGCAGCCAGCCGAGGGTCAATTGAAGCCAGACCTACAACTGAGATGAAGACTATCATCATGGTAATAATAATCATCATATTAATGATGTTAATAATAAATTAAACAGACATTTAACAGTACATAAACTTAAGGGAATTATTGTTGTAAAAGTGTTAATTCTAAGTTTGAATGTTAAAACCCATAACCATTTAAACAGATTACACATGTTCATATTTTCTTTACAATATTATTTGTCCTCTCCAAGGAGAAGGCCCCTCTTGAGACCGCAGTGATCATGACACCTGCTGATGACACTGAGGATGCTGCTGCTGGTGCACCAAAGAAGAAGAAGGGCCTGGGCCTCCAGGACCTGCTCTGCAACCGGACCAGGCCATAGCTTTTGAGCTCCAGTTCTACCTCCAGGCAGGGACACTGGACACTGAGGAAGACCCACTGGTGTGGTGGAAGCAATCCCAGCAGCTCTACCCACATCTCTCCATCCTGGCAAAAAAATATATTTGCATCCCAGCCACAATGCTTCTTCAGAGAGGGTCTTCAGTACAGGTTGAAATATTGTCACCTGCCTGCGCTCATCTCTGAAGCCAGACCATGTCAACAGACTGGTGTTTCTGGCTAAAAACCTTTAAGAGGTTGCAGGAGTCATTGCAGGCTTTTAGCGGAGGAATACGGTAGTTGTACGGTTGGGAGAAAAAGCAGTGCAGAATGAAACTGCTGTTTTGCGGAAAAGTAAAGCGCTGAAAATTGTCAAAATAGAGCGTGCATGTACACGGATATCGATTTGTTTAGGCGGGCGTTGTTTTAGGTGGCTAAATTACGTTTTAGTTGTTGACCCCCATACTTACAGAGAAAAGGCTGGTTTAGCTGCTGCGCTGAGTGCGCAGTCTCGTTCCACAATGCGCGCAGCCTCCTGAACACTCACTGTACCTAATTAAGTTAGTGTATCAAACTAGCTGATAGGACCCCACTTCAAACAAACCGAACTATCCCTTTAAGACCGCCCAAATCCCATTTGCAGAGAATTGCATCCCCAACATATTTCGGGGCTGTTTTAACTTAGAAATCAGGGAGGTCACGTCTACCAGACAATTATATCACTTTTAAACAGTTACATTTCTGTATAAATCATTACAATATGCTCCTGTGATGTGGGGATGCTGCCGGCGCCGGGGTGCAAAACTCGCCATAACACCTGGCGGACGGCGCAAGGCTTAAGACCAAGTGGGAAGTGGGTAGGGGGAAGTTTAGCGGTACTATGTAATTATATCTATTTTTGTAATATATTTATTGGTATTTATTAGGTAAATTTGGGTGTGTATATATTTATAAAGATTGTGTATATATATTTGGTAATGGTTTTATGTAAATATTTATTCTCTATTTGGTGTTTTATGTGTTGAACTGACCTGTGTTTTGGTATTTGCCAGCCAGGTAATTGTTTGCGCACCTATATAAGGACTCAGTAGTGTTGTGTTCTTGGCAGGTGTTGGTTTTTTATCTACGTACCATGGTGCTTTAAAAATAAATTTTGACATGTTGGAACGTCATCCCAGACTCTGCTCCTCCTCCTTTGCCTCCATGACCGCTCGACCAATCTAACATGCATGTTTTTAAGCTCTTTGCACCCCAATTCAAATGTAGTTTCTACTGCAGATGGTAAATAAACTGACTCTGACTCCGTCAGGTCTTTTATTCGTTTGCTACTTTTGCTCTGAGTTGCATTAAACTTCGGCATTTTGGTGGTTAAAGGTCAACGTTCAAGGTCATTGTGACCTCACTAACCCCATTTCCAAATAGTGTTGTGACGTTCGCGAACGACCCGAATCTATTGAACGGCTCTTTGGTAGGAACGACGGGAACCGAGTCGTCGTCATTGAGAACCGTTCTTTTCCCCCCTTTGTTCTTTTTTCCTCTCCTCTCAGGTTTCTGTCAGTCACACTCACCGCACTATAGCGCTGGAGCGCGCACACAGCACACGCACGCAGCACACGCACGCACGCACATACACACACACACCCCTCCACCTGCTAAGTAAACACAAGCGGGCTCGCTGGGGAGCAGGAGGCTTGCTTGTCATGGTAAAAAGCGCACCCCGTTTACTGGCGGGCGGTGTCTGCACTTAAAATAACAGACTACACCGCGGTGAGCATGACAAGTGCATCCTCATTTGATATGCAAAAATGGTGACGTCAACTTTGACTTGAACTTTCCGCCCCCGGGGGAAAAAAGGGGGAGGGGGGCGCGCACTACTGTTTCTGAACGAGTAGTGCGCGCCCCATAAAAAAAAAAAAAGGAACGAGGAGCCGCTATTTTGAACGGCTCTCAGAAAGGAACGGAGCCATAAGAACCGGCTCCCTTCAAAGAGCCGTAATTCCCATCACTATTTCCAAACTCTTTAACGCAATATCTCAGGAACGCCTTGACGGAATGTCTTCTAATTTGGCTCAAACTTCGACTTGGACTCAAGCATGAACTAATTAGATTTCGGTGGTCAAAGGACAAAGGTTAAGGTCACTGTGACCTCACGAACGCCATTTTCAAGCTTGTTAACACAATATCTCAATAACGCTTTCACTGAATTTCTTCCAATTTGCCTCAAACATCCACTTGGACTCAAGGATGAACTGATTACATTTTGGTGGTCAAAGGTCAAAGGTCAAGGTCACTGTGACCTCAGGAACGCCATGTTCAAGCTCGGTAATGCCATATCTCAGTAACACCTTGTCCAAATTTCTTCACATTTGGCTCAAATGTCAAAGTCTGGACAGACATGCATGTCGACTGCTCACCTTTTGGTGGAGGCATTTATCCGCGGTGCGATCCTTCTAGTTATAATTTATGAACGAAATCCATTCAGCTTTTTTCCTAACGACTTCACAAGTCAACGGCAAGTGGCTACAGTTTTCCCCCCTGCCCAGTACCGTTTCTGCCCCTTTCGCTGCCCTATGCGACATCTTACAGTGGGGCTTCCAAACCACTGTCATCATAATATCCCTGAATGAACATGAATGACGAGGCATAGTTCATCATCAATTAATCAATTACACACAATATTAACAATAACTAAATTAATACAAAATTAATAAATTGATATTTTTTCAGGACAATTGACCATCCCACATGCGATTATCAGACACATCAACATTCAATAATTAACCAGCCAGCAACACATAATACAGCCTACATAAACAGCAGAGCATACAGTATATGTATATACACATGTGGGGTCAACGTGGGGGAAAATGCGGGCCTGGCGGAGATCTGCACTCGACCGAGTGCACTTTTCTAGTTTATTATGGTTTCATTGTCTGGAAAATATTTGAGAATTCTGTTTTTGGAATATTGTTTTTGTGTCTGAAGTTATCCTTTAAATAGATATAAGATAATATAGAGAAAGATAATACCAATGAGGTTCAATAATGAATGAATAACATTAAAGACAATGCAGAGTGGGAGAAAACACACTCCTCATCTCTCTCTCTCTCTCTCACACATGCACGCACGCACGCACGTGCACACACACACACACACACACACACACACACACACACACACACACACACACACACACACACCAGCAACAGACTCAACAGCATCCAGATAGGTCTGGAGGCTGTTGAGAAAAACAAATAAAAAATTCTTTACTTTTCATTAAGTAAAGAACAAAGACAGAATTCATCACACTACGCAGAAATCACATGCAATGATGTATACGGCCTTGTAGCGACATACAAGTATGCATCTTTTGTTCTCGGCACAACTTCCTCTTTCCATCTATGGGACTCTCCCATCCCCTGCTGTGATGTCACCACGCTGTGGTCGGCTCTGAGGTTTCCCCGAGGTGGTGAGACAATATTCAGCTCAGGAAGACTCAGTCAGCAGGTTTCTGAAGGAAGTGAGGTCAGAAGATACAGACACACACACACACACACACGCACGCACGCATGCACACACACACAGAAAGAGAGAGACCGAGAAAGAGAGACTTAGTTTTTATTCAATCTTTTGCAAGCATACAAGAAACAATATGTATATGTGTATATATGTATACATATACACATACATATATATACACATATATATATATATATATATATATATATAAGGGCTGTCAGCGTTAACATGTTAATCACGATGCGATTAAGGGCCGACCATTATCGCGTTAATCGCATGCCGCTATTTTGTCCATTCGTCGCACCCGTACTTGTAGTCAAGCCGTTCGCAGCGGTTTCAGGAAGTAAAGCAGAAATAAATCTCCGTGAGGAGCAGAAAAGGAGGAAGAAAAGGGCAAGTTCAGCTTCAAGTAGGGTGAGCAGATGTTATGAGCAGAAGACGGTAGAAGGGAGCAAAACAAACACTGCGGTGCGCACACATGTACAACAGTACCTGCACGCCGCGTGACGTACGTCGTCATAACAACAACACTCAACAGCTGGCTTGGCTATCCTTCGGTACAGAATGAAATGTTCATCAGCTTTCTGCCTCATCTGCTGCTCATATTGAGCACATTCTTGTCAAATATTTATTTGATAGTAACACCAAAGTAAAGTGTCTAACAGGTATATGATATGATGGTGTTGTTGTGAGATAGTGATAATATATACAGTCAATGGAGATAGGCCTATCCAAATTACGCATGGGGAGAATTACAGCATATATGCCTCAGGCAAACTGTATTACAGGGACTGTGAGATAGGAATCTGATTGGTTTGATTGATGTAACGCCCAGGCATTGCCAGGAAACACCTGTGAATAATTGTGGTGTTTAACACCTCCCAAATCCCATTTGCGGCGTGCACAAATAACTTGGCATGCCTCCAATTTGCGCATGCACCCGTTGTTGTGCTGAGTTACGCACCCCCGCCAAGTATTGCATCCCCACCACATTTTGGGGCTGTTTTAACTTAAAAACAGGGAGGTCACATCTACCCAAACAATGTACAATGTAATGATTTCTGTAGAAATCATTACAATATGCTCCCGTGAGGTGGGGATGCGTTTGGCGGTGGGGTGAAAAACTTGGCATAACACCTGCACGAGGCGAACTGCTATTGTCCCTGCAGGGACGATAGCATAAGGCACGCAAACAGTGGATAGCGCCTGTACCAAGATTGGGCCCAATGTGTTTTCTTTAATCTGGTGGAAGTATTTTTCAATCCAAGATGAAATGACGCATATGATGCTTTATGGGGCTTACCATGCCCGCCCCATTCACTTCAATAGAACTGGCCCCAATGCAAAATGTGAATGCTGTGATGTGGGTGATGTCTCATCCTTCTTCTTTACGGTCCTTGGCAGAGTCCTAGAAAGCCAAAGCCACCCCATCAAAGGAACAGTCGACTCATTGATCTCTTGGTTTCAACATTCATATGAAATGCAGATGAATGGAGATCAAACAGTTTGATCAATGACATCAAGCAAAGCAGCCTGCATCTTCTGGAGCAGCTGTAGCTGTAATGGTAACTAGGCCAGCATGCAGGGTTTTCCCTCATTATGAGGGTTAGGCAGCTTTAACGTAGCTGTGATGCTAACTAGACCAGCTAGCATGCAGAGGTTTCCCTCATTATAAGGCTTAGGCACAGGCAGCAGCCATGCTCTTTGGGCCCCACCATTGGTCCCCACCTAAGCCCAATGAATGTAGAGCCAATGTTAAGAGCTTCAAAACTAACACAAATAATCTTCCCATGTGTAATGGTTGCAGTTGGTCCCCAGTGGACTTCTTTAGTAACTTTTGTCTGGAGAATTTATTTTATTTATTTTAATTTATTTATTTACTTGCTTTACTTATGATTTTTAACACCCTGAAAGTTTTAGAAATTAGGAATATGGGGCATGTGTAATGCGTGTATGTACATTAAAGTCAGAGAAGATAATAAAGAAACAACACCCAAAAAGCTTAAAGGTGAATTCCAGTTCTTTTCACGCTGAAAGTTGTATTTTTTTAAACAACAAAATAAGCCATTTAAAAAAAAAATTCTACACAGATATTGTAATAATAATTGTCAAAAATGATGTGAAATTGCTTTTTCTTAAGCATTTTCTTGGGAGGACCCCGAAAGTCTCAAAGTCTTCCACAAACTTGAGCTTGAGAATATGAGCTGTTTGTCCATAAAATGAAAAGTATGACACACATTGCTGATGAGCATTGACAGCATGAATTAATTAATTTGTTTTCCCAATTTTCCCTCTGAGGACCTCTTTGGCCTAAATTAATTCAAGAGGCAAAATATATTTTTTGTCCAATTAAGCAATGCAATACCATACCATACCATATTATATCAACCATTCATATTTTAACACCTTAGTAGCAGCTAAGCTAACATTAACTATAGCCGGCCAAAACCACAATATCACAGCAGCTAAAAATACAACAAATCTAGTTTCCCTCCGACGTCGGCAAGGGCGTCGTTTTGGTCTCAAAGTTGGTAGAGTCGAGGATGGCGAAAAAAATTTGAGGTTTTTGTTTTACCTTTTTTAGCCATATTTAGAGGAATATCTAATTTTAAATAAAAAATGTTAGGTTTTTTTTAACCTTTTTTAGCCATATTTAGACGAATATCTCATTTTAAATCAACATTAGGATTATACTGTTGTGATGTCATTATTCAGTATCTTCTCCTTTTCTCAATAACTTTCATGTCACCACCTGCTCAGCTCTCCTGTCAGCATAATTGTAACTAACAAACACAAACTGTAGGTTTAGCCATCTAATCATGTTCTTTCACAAACAGCCGGTTTGGAAAGAAAAAATTGCCACTGAATCCCACACATCATACATCCTACATTTCTTCCGTGCACGATCTTCAGTCAGATGTCAATCGCCACCATTTGACATGCCAATACACTTTTGTCATCGCGCAAGCACATGGCTACTTAATATGGAAGTTAACATCTATATTATAGCCATGTGCTTCAGCTGCCCGCTGTACTTTGCTAAATTAGCATCGATGCTAGCGGGACTTGCCTGCTTGCTGCTGCTTGCACTGCTGCGTCACTGCTGCTTGCTGGTAATGTTAATCCCATGTCAGAAAGTCTCCAGATTTGTCGCTACCTTTAGTCTCTTCTGAGAAAGATTGTCTCCAGGAGGGTCTGTCTGCTGCAGGGGAACCTGGAAAACTGTGTGTGTGGGTGGGCGTTTGTTTGGTCATCAGCCAAATGAGCCAATCAAACGTGAGTTTGGGGGGAAAAAATTGGACTGGCCCATTCAGTTGTGAAAAACAGGGGTAAATGTAACTTTGAACATATATGCAAACTAATTTCACTCAATAATGGTCGGGTCAATTCTATCCTTGCAAAATATGGGAAGACAATCTAAATGACCTAGCCTATATAACTGCCCTCCAAAGATAATGCAAATAAGGTTGCTTAAAAGTTGGTAGGGACAATTGGACATCCTGAAATATTGGTTGTGACAAGTCACCACCAACCCCACCCAAATCGACGCGCTTGGACGTTGGTCACATTGCTGCTGTTTGGCCAGACAGGCTTCCCTAGATAAATCTTTTTTATTTTTCTGTGTGGACTTTTTACTGGACTCTGTGTTGTTGGTTGTTTGCTGACATTGATTGACTGCATTAGCTAGTGAATGTAATGTTAGCCTGTATTGTTAGCCCTCTTATTCGTTGGTGATGTTTCCTGGCTGAAGTGCTGAGAGGCTGAGAGACAGGCTCGTGAATGCGCAGAACGTCATGTCTGCAAATTTTCCGGGAAATCTCTACCCGTGAGGAACAGAATCCTGCAGCCATAGCTTTGGAATGGCTGAACGGGCAAATGTTTTAAGTTACATAACGGAGCATTCACTCATTGGTAATAAAAAAACAATTTTTGCACATTTATTTCTTCACAAAACTCATGGAATGGACCTTTATGGTGCTGGACATGCTTGAAAATGCTTGAAAAGTGCTTGAATTTGACTTTGGAAAAGGTGTAAGGAGATAGGAACCCTGAAAATGACATAAATATATTTCAATCATGAGAGGCCAGTTGGTAGGATTTAACAAACTTTATTTAGCAATCGGCATGCATGGCAAATACTTTGGCGCATGACTCCATTGGCCAGTGGCGCTGCTCTTGAGGCAAGAGGAGGGCATCTGCATAGGCTAGGGGATCCCCCCCCCCGTGGGGGATCAGGAGTCACGACTCGTTGGTGGGGGACTGGGGAGGTGGGTGGGGCAAAACGACGCTTAGGAGGACAGCTTCAGGGGAGATGGACTGCCGTGAAGCTAGCTGCTGCTATGATCGGCCAGAGAGAGAGAGGTGACGTAGAACCCTTGCTATATATATGAGAATTAACTGACGTCATATCTGACATCATTGCAGACGTCATACTTGGACTTTGACTGACCACGTCATACTAGAACTTGACTGACGTCAAGGGGTGATCGGGTTATGCACGAGTGGCCTTCTGCTTGAAATTTGGTCTGGAGACCTCACTTCAATCATGAGAGGCCAGTTGGTAGGATTTAACAAACTTTATTTAGCAATCGGCATGCATGGCAAATACTTTGGCGCATGACTCCATTGGCCAGTGGCGCTGCTCTTGAGGCAAGAGGAGGGCATCTGCATAGGCTAGGAGATCCCCCAAAAGGAAGATCCGATTACCGGAGGTTAATTGAGATCTGCGGGCACCGGTAGTTTGACTGTACTTTTCTGGCCTTCGACCTTTAGCGACTTACAGCTATTTGCGTCTGGCGCTTCCCAACTCGGTCGGGCCTACGATCTTGGTACATTAACATTTAACTTGGCGAAGATCCGATTACCGGAGGTTAATTGAGATCTGCGGGCACCGGTAGTTTGACTGTACTTTTCTGGCCTTCGACCTTTAGCGACATACAGCTATTTGCGGCTGGCGCTTCCCAACTCGGTCGGGCCTACGAAACTTGGCGCTTCCCGGCTTGGCCTACTTGGCCGCCTTGGCACCTCACACTTTAACTTGGCACTTCCCAGCTTGGCCTACTTGGCAGCCTTGGCACCTCACACTTTAACTTGGCGCTTCCCGGCTTGGCCTACTTGGCCGCCTTGGCACCTCACCTTTACCTAAGTTGGCGTTTCCCAGCTTGGCCTACTTGGCCGCCTTGGCACCTCACACTTTAACTTGGATCGAGTCCGTTTATGTACCGGATTCGTATTTCACAGTGTCCCCACACGGCGCTCACTGCGGGGTACACCTTCCTGCCCTTAAGTCCTCTGAACGCCACCCCTAGATCATGTCCGTCCACTATATAACCCAACGTCCCCTTGTCCATGTCCAAGACGACTAAGAGCGAGTCTGGTATTATGAAGGTGTCGTCGGGCTCCAGGAAGGCGGGGTAGGTTCTGCCCGCGTGGTTCTTGCCGTCGTGGTAGAGCTTACTCCAGCCCAGGTCCCAGACCCAGGACTCGGTGTTGTTTCCCACCAGGGCCGTGTAGCCCACCGAATGCAGCGGCGCGTCGCCCGTGGCCACCCCGACCACGGCGTGGGACCCCCTCTGGCGCATGGCCCAGCTGACCTCCCACACGTGCAGTCCCCACGTGTAGCCCACCCGGCCGCGGATGGCGTCCGTGCTCTGCGCCACGGGGTGCCGGTGGAACACCAGCTTGTTGTCGTCCTTGACGAAGATGTTGAGCGAGCGGTTGTCGTTGTTCCAGGAGTGCTGCACCTGGATGTCCGGGCCGGCGGGAGGCATGTCCAGCAGCCGGTCCAGCCGAGAGGGCTTGGTGTGCTTCGGGGGCATGGCAGACACCAGGGTATTCATCTGGGCGGGTTGGGTGGGGTGGGGAACACGTCGGCTTGCTGCACAGGCGGGGGCAGGATCGGCTGCTGCGCCCGCTGGGCTGAGGCAAACGTGGGGGGAATGGGGGGGGGGGGATTTCCAGAGCCCTCAGACGAGCCTCCACTGATCTGCTAGCATCTAGCAGGGACAGCAGAATGGCTCTTAACGACCCGGGCAGGATCGGCTGCTGAGCTAGCTGGGCTGAGGCGAACATGGGGGGAATGGGGGGGGGGGGGGGGGGGGGGTTTCCAGAGCCCTCAGACGAGCCTCCACCGATCTGCTAGCATCTAGCAGGGACAGCAGAATGGCTCTTGACGACCCCTGTCGGCTCGGCGGAGCTGCGAATGGGGCCGTTTCCGCTTCCGGGGTGGCAGCCTGGAGGTCAGTGCGACCAGCAAGAACATGGCGTAGAACATGGCGTCTCACGGCGGCCCCGCGGCCTGCATTACCCCGACGACTCCCAGCTCTCAGGGCAGCTTCCTCTTCTGGTCTTCGTCCGCGGCCTCTCGCGCGTCCGCGCCGAGCGGCCTCTCCCTCCGGCTCGTTGCGCGCGTTCTTGGGCGTCCACGGGCACGCGGTGCTTCGTCTTCTGCTCTCCTCCCACGGGCCGTCGCAGTGGAGCGCGCGCCAGGCCTTCTCATCGCGGCTACGTTGGCATCCTGTGGCACGCCCGCTCCGCCGGTGTCCTCAGACGTCTCAGGAGGCAAATACGCTCCGTGGCCGATCCGGAACAGGGTATCGTTGTTTAAGCTGTCGTCGCTGTCCATGGACTGCTCTGGCTCGGGATCCAACATACCAGGAGTGGAGTGGGGGGCGTTGAGAGATCCGCGGGGATCATCCACGGGTAAAGAGGACTTGTGGGTGCTGATTCGGTCTGCAGATATGGTGCAAAGCAACGCAAAACAATGCTTCGGAGGACGGCTTCAGGGGAGATGGACTGCCGTGAAGCTAGCTGCTGCTATGATCGGCCAGAGAGAGAGAGGTGACGTAGAACCCTTGCTATATATATGAGAATTAACTGACGTCATATCTGACATCATTGCAGACGTCATACTTGGACTTTGACTGACCACGTCATACTAGAACTTGACTGACGTCAGGGGGTGATCGGGTTATGCACGAGTGGCCTTCTGCTTGAAATTTGGTCTGGAGACCTCACCACAATCTCACCATTATTGATCCTTTCAGAGAGGTAAATAAATCAGTCAACAGTCAATCATGTGCAGCATTTGGTGTCGGCCACAGCTTGGCATAAAGACTAATGCGTTTGTGGAACAGTTGAGTCGTCAGAAAGTTGCGTCAGACGTATCAAAGTGACTGTGCAGAATTTGACCTTGTTTGGAGTCTGGCTGTGACTCAGTGACTGTGAAGTTAGGCCAGATTAACTGGCACAACTCAGACGGTGCTCGCTCACAACCTACAGGCTCCCACACAAAAAATCCTTTGGCTCCCACACAAAAAAATCCTTTTGATGTTTAAACAGTAACACTTCCTTTTACAGACCCATAATTACTAAGTATTTCCCTGGTGAATATTGGGTAATTACCAACGGTAAATAGGTAGGTAAATATATGGTAAATTATATTATTGGGTAATAATGCTATTATTAATCATCCATATCACATTAGAGCAGAGGTATTCAATTCAAAGAGGTCCAGTTAGAGAAAGTTTCCTTGAACAAAGGTCCGGAACATTGTAAGGTCTAACTTGCATTATGATTCAGTGTAATATATTGAAGTAGCCTACAATAGTAATAATAAAGTAATAATAAAGAAATGTAGATTATCTGCCTACCAATACTGCCGTCGCAGGTTCGCACCCCCATGTTACCTCCAGCTTGGTCGGGCATCACGATTGGCTGGTGTCAGTGGGTGGGAAGCTGGATTGGGTGTATGTGTCCTGGTAGCTGCACTAGCGCCTCCTGTGGCCGGTCTGGGTGCCTGGTCAGGGTGGTGCGAATAGCGTGATCCTCCCACGTACGGTAACACTTTACAATACTGGTGCAAACATGTGCATGAATGCATGCTTAACTCATGATGAATTAAGCCATTAATTGATGCTTACCGCATCATCAACTAATGAAAGGTATGTTTGATGAACACACCGAGTCATATATGAATTACTATTAATTAAGTAGGCTATGCCTATATCATCATAGTTAATTCCTCATCAACACATACATTAACACACTGTGTTCAATAATACCGTAATTCATGTGTTAATTACCACTATCGACATCCAGCTCCCTGCAACCGGAACTTTAGCGTTACCAGACCGCAATGCCGATAGCCCACAATCAGAACCAGCTGAGCGAGGCGGTGTGCAGCGTGTCAGGGACCGGCTGGATCTAACCTCTCCCAGCCATTACCTCGTTCATCATGGGCATTCCTTCCTCTTCGAAGCTTGGTCCACTGCAGGGACACAGAACATGTGGCCGGTGTTTTGTGCCTATCTTACCGGGTGTCTAAATGCACGACCCAGCAGGCCAGCCACCCCCTACCACTACCCAGGCTAAGAGCCTCTCTCCCGGCCCGACACCCAGGGCAGCCCCTCTACTACCACGGGTAAACCCAGCCCCACGTGACCTGCTCTCAGACCTGTTGACTAGTGAGCAGGGTCTGTCTGAGAGCAGGTCACTGGGGGCTGGGTTTACTCAGGCTACCACCACCCAACCCCTACCCGCCCTGCCCCTCACCTTGCCTGGGTCCCACACCTCCGGCCGAGAGCCCTTCAGAACCTCTTAGCCGGGTACGGCTATTTCAGCAGCTGTAGCTATCATTCCGATGTTGCTGCTCTGATATAGGCTATGCGTGTAGTAGCCCGCCTTGGTAGCCCCGAACCAGACCAACTCCAACACATTCTCTGACGTTGTATCCACTGTGCATCTCCAACAGACATCAAACACTGGATGTATGTCTGCAGGCTCTATATGCCAAGAACCACATATATATGTATGAGTTAAGTGTTGTGCCTCACAAGTGCCTATATCATTATGTATGAATTAATAGTTATGTGCCACAGATAGTAAAGTCACAACATACTTATGTATTAATTAATTGTTTTGTGCCACATATTGTAAAGTCACGACATAATGATATCCTCACAAATCATTAGCTAATGTAGATGGATGCTGATCATGAAATCACTTTTATACAGTATAGCAACACAATTGCATGCATTCCAGTTATGAGAACAATTCAAAATATATAGGTAATCAGTGAAGACCATCATTGGAGTTATAAAAGCACATTTATTTATCAAGTTTGTGAACATGTCCATTCTGCCCTGGAGCAAGGACTCGCTCTCCAGTGCCCCTTGTCTGTATCAGCTGGGGGGAAACAACCTGGCCTCTCCCCTCTCCTCCCCACGGCCCGCGTTGCTCGATCTCTCCAGCGGGTCCAACTCCAACTTCCAGCTCTCGTCCTTTTTCACTTGTGTTGCTCGTCACTTCCTGAACCAACGTGACTGTAGCGACAGGTCTCCACCATGCACGCACACACAACAAACAAGCTAGCTAAGCCACAAGCTAGCTAAATTGCTAAAGCTAAATTGCTACGGCTAGCTACCTGAAACTCTAACAAACCCGCTCGTTCCTCTTGCGATTGGTATCCATTCGACACTGCCACCACCACTGTGACCGACTCTTAGGCTTTGCAGTTTGTACTCTTCGTAGAATAAGAACACGGAGGCTGCTGTTGATATTTGCAAAACGACCACCACCTTGTGCAAACCAGCTAGTTGGTCTCGACCACGAGAATAAGTGTCAAGAAAGACATGGCACACAAACAATTACTTCTGTTGCCTCAGCCTGCCATCAAAAATAAAAGCACGCAGAGCTCAGTATTGCGTAGCTGGTTACAACATGAATTTCGACTTTTATTCTGAAAGTCTTGGCCGGAAACAATATGTTTTCTTGTGGCTACCTTGACAGTGGCCCAGTAATAGCACGCTCACACACGCTTTTAGCCTATTTCGGATTACCAGGGGCAAATCCCAAAGATACATGCAGCGGATGCCAGATTGGGTAAACCCATGGGCAAGCCTCTTTTAGGCTACTGTCAATTTGAGTTTACCCGTGAGCACCAAGCATCAATCACTCGATCAGCCTGAGCCACGAGAGGAACCTCCATAAAATAGCGTAGCCTACACTACTACACTAGTAACAAGTAATCACAATGGTAGCCTACTGATAGTATCATAGACTACAGCACAGCTGCTGAAATCGCCGTAGCCGGCCGGCAAACACACGCTTCGGAACATAGGACCCGGGGAACATAGGGATGACCCCTTCACAGTCATACATATAGCGCCAGTGTCCCCGCCAGGCCACCACCACTGACAAACTACCGTAAACGGCAGAGGCGACTCCGCTGCACCCCGAACGCCTCTCTTTCCAGCCAGCTAGGCACCGGTCAAATAAAGAGAACTCTCTTTCCCCGAAGTCGAGTATGTTTCCCCTGAGATGTCGCTCGGACATAGCCTGGTAAACCAGCCCGTCACGTGAACTCACATTTCATTTGGAAATGAAATGTGAGTTCACGTGACGGGCTGGTTTACCAGGCTAGCTCGGACAAGGAGGAGCATGGCTAGCGCATCCCGTCTTCGTTATGCAACGGGGGAAACTCAATCGATTTCCCGGTTGCAGGTGACTGGATGGGTGGTGGTAGTAGGGGGGCTGCCCTGGGTGTCGGGCCGGGAGAGAGGCTCTTAGCCTGGGTAGTGGTAGGGGGTGGCTGGCCTGCTGGGTCGTGCATGGCCCATTTCCACCGCTGGTATCAACGCGGTAGACACACGGTAAGATAGGCACAAAACACCGGCCACAAGTTCTGTGTCCCTGCAGTGGACCAAGCTTCGAAGAGGAATGCCCATGATGAACGAGCTAATGGCTGGGAGAGGTTAGATCCAGCCGGTCCCTGACACGCTGCACACCGCCTCGCTCAGCTGGTTCTGATGTGGGCTATCGGCATTGCGGTCTGGTAACGCTAAAGTTCCGGTTGCAGGGAGCTGGATGTCGATAGTAATAATAATAATAATACATTTTATTTGGAGGCGCCTTTCAGAACACCCAAGGTCGCCTTACAGTGGATATAAAAACAGTTTCACGTAATAAGAACATATACATATTAAAAACAGGGCAAATTACAGCAGGAATAAAACATCGCTAAGAAGGAAGGAAAATGCAGATTGGTTGGGGAAAAGTGACATTAATAGTGGTAATTAACACATGAATTACGGTATTATTGAACACAGTGTGTTGATGTATGTGTTGATGAGGAATTAACTATGATGATATAGGCATAGCCTACTTAATTAATAGTAATTCATATATGACTCGGTGTGTTCATCAAACATACCTTTCATTAGTTGATGATGCGGTAAGCATCAATTAATGGCTTAATTCATCATGAGTTAAGCATGCATTCATGCACATGTTTGCACCAGTATTGTAAAGTGTTACCCCACGTACTACGTCCTGCCGGTGAAGCTTCCCCTGTCAGGTGAAAAGAAGCGGCTGGCAACTGCGCATGTGTCGCATGGTGCTAGTCTCGGCTCTACCCAGATCGGCAGAGGGTGAAGCAGCGAGCGGGGCAGCAGGGGAAAAAAATTGGCCAAGTACAATTGGGGAGAAAATGGGTATTTTTTTTGAAGAATAAAGAATAAAGAAAGAAATTTTCTTTTCTTATTTCAAGTAAAATATCCTTGGTTAATACATGTATTTCCGTTTTCTTTGTGGCTGATGATGCTGATAGGTATTGGCTTTATTTCTTCCACAAAACTCTTCTTTTTGTTTCCCCTCAAGGATAGGTACACTCATACATGTACTCCTAACCCCTCCTTCAGCAAATATTTTATATTAGCAACATAGTAGGCTATTACAAACTATTACATGATTGAAGGCTTGAAGAGGCTGTGGTCACTCGAGTTTTGTGACATCAAAGTGGGGTCACAAGCCAACAAAGGTTGGTAACACATTAAATTATTAACTCTTTCATGTTTTTCATGTTTTACTTTGCCTTTATATCAGTCATGAACAACAGAAAACACATGGGCACAACCACGACAAAGAAAAACAAGGGAGGATATGAATGAGGAATTCAAACTTTTATCGAACAAGATTCTGCTCTTGACAGTCACTGGCAGTACGTTTCTCATAATGGGACTCCAACAAAAATAGCCATGGGTAGCCATTCAAAATAGTATGTGCATAATATAGTATGTGTATTACTTTGTCAAATGCGATGCGGCTTGCGTTGTGTTGACGGCACTGGAAGTAACCCATGTTAAGGGGTTGCCCAGGGGTGGCTAAAGCGTCATGGTCAACCCAAACATACCTGAGGTCTTTCGACTGAGGGCCTGGTATGATCAGAAGGGCAACACTCTAAACAGCCACTCCCTGACAGATACAAGGGGCTCTATATTCCCAAAAGCGCTAATTTAGCATTTGTGCTCGTTTAACGCCGTGCACAATGCAAATTGGGGGCGGACACAAGCGCAAGCCTGTGATAATTGTACTGGGCATTGGCTGCCACAAGCCAAAGCAGGCGTTTCAGCGCTAAAATGTGGTGATAGATGGCATTATGCTATCGTCAGCAGCGCGCAATTACTTTGCGCTAAGAGCTTTGAAAAGGACCTCTTGCGTGCAAATACCTCTCTGCGCTGGGTGCGCTGCACGGAGATTACGGCTGCGCTCCCAGCGCAGAGAGGTATTTGCGCAGTGGAAAGTGGAATTCCTTTTGGATATGTCATTACGCACAGCCTTGCCACGCCAAGACATCAAATTATGCTGCTAAAATTGGGTATTAGCAGATAATTCAGTGAAGCAATCAACTATAACTCACTGAGAAACCTTTATCACATCGCAAAGAGGGAAATGAATTGAGAAAACTTGTTGGACAATGGACATAGGCTATTTACCTTCATAAGTCGGAGGGTCGTTGGCACCACAGACGATCTGTCAATAAGCTCTCTCTGTCCTCGCACGAGTGAGTACACTCTATTACGCATGGAGAGAATTACAGCATATTGCATGCCTCGCGCAAACAACCCTTGTGTCTGAATCTGATTGGTTTTGATTGACGTAATGCCCAGCCTTGCCTGGCCATGCCTGTGAATAATTCTGGTAGTTAAGACCGCCCAAATCCCGTTTGCGCCAGCATTTTGGGGCACAGATGATTTTGGCACGGCTCTAATTGGCGCTTGCGACACCTGCCGTGAACCTTTTCGCATCCCGGCCGAGAATTGCATCCCGAACATATTTCGGGGTTGTTTTAACTTAGAAATCAGGGATGTCACGTCTACCAGACAGTTGCATTTCTGTATAAATGATTACAAGTATGCTCCCGTGAGGTGGGGATGCTTTTTTTGCTGATTGGCAGGGGAGCAAAACTCAGCAGAACACCTGGCGGATGGCGCAAGGTGGAATGCTATCTTCCCTGCATTAAGGCACGCGCAAACAGGTGCGCAAAGTGCTATTAGGGGATAACGCCTGTCGGAAGATAGAGCCCAAGGTCAGCGGAGCAAGGGTCAACTGGAAAACACTGAACAACATGATGTAACCACAGATAATGGCATGCCCCACAATGGTCAAGTGATGTCCACTGATGATGTGGATGACTTGGCATGAGTTTGTGCACAATAACAAAAACGTGTCCCCATGGTGCATCTTTTCCAGAGTCTCCACTCTAGAAATCGAGTGCGCAAATGAATATGCATCATACTGTGTTAGGAAAATCAGCCAAAACCCAGTGTGAATGCTTCTACAACTCATCCTTGATAGTGTGGCAAAGAATCCATGTCCGTGATATAGACAGACATCCATCTTCAATCGTTCACATGGTCCAAGGCAAAGAATAGAGGGCAAGTTCTTCCAGTACTTATACGTATAGAGGGAAATTCAAGCATGTTGGATATAGTTTACAATACCGTGTAGTGTATGGCTAGCCGTGACCAAGATAAGAGCTTAAAATAAAGGCAATGAAATTACCCTGAACATAGCCATTAAGGTAATATGACATAACTTAGGGCGTTTTCACACATGCCTAGTTTGGTTCCTCCTATCAGACCAGACACAGTGATACTGTGCTACATCGTTTTGTTCGGGACTGGTGTGTGTAGGATGCATATGGTGTGTCTGTCATTAGACCGCTCTGAAATCCCCAAATCTGAACTGATTGCTGTCATTCCACTTGCTGTGTATCCACAAGATCCCAGCTGACATATTAACAAGCGGTAATTTGGCTCCATTTGGTAAAAATAAAACAAAATGTCTGCCCATAGGCTATTAATGGAGACACATATGACCACCTGAAAATAATAAAATAATAAATAGCCTGATGAAGAGGCTGCAATCAATCTTATCACAGAAGTAGCTGGCTCGGATGAGACCATGCCTCCTTGCCATTTGCCATAGACGCAAAGTAGCCTATAATGTTAAATAGCTGACGACTGCAATCATGCAAAAAAGATCTCCCCCCAAATGCAGTTTCACCAGTCACCAAATCATGATGTGAAGAATGAAGATGTTGTTTTTAACCTGTTGTTTTTTAAGATAGTTTAATCCAAAAATATGCTAGGCTTTCTGCATTTGGGTCGGATGGAGTTCGGAAACACGTTCACACCACAAACAGACCGTACTAAAACCAAAAAGAACAGCGAAATCTCTTGAAATTTTTTCTCCCTTTAGTTCATAATTCCATCTATGGTGTGGAAGGTGTACGAGGTACCAGGTGTCATGGCACTCTATTTTACACTTTTTGGACATTTGGAAGGTCTACTGGTCACTGCACAAATTAAAATCATATTCAGTTTATTCAGTGACCTAACAAGAGCAAATTACCATCAATGTTCTTCTCAAGACTCAAGAAAACATATTTCTTTCCATAGATGTTGATCCAGAGAATAGTGTGCTCTGTATGGAGATTTTCAAAATCCCTGGTGGGCTCCTAGGTTAGAATCCTGGGTCCTCAGGAAAATGCAAAATGCAAAATGTTGTGCTTTTATCCACCCTGGTAACAGTAAGTTTGAACAAGAGCATTAAGCCACTTGACAATATGTAGCCTATATGTGATATGATGGGTGTTATGCATTCTGCTGTGTTTTGTAACCAATAGCCTATATGTGGGATATCTGCAGGCATGTCGTGCATATAATTTGGTGTCATGTTTTATACCATGTTTTTATTTATTTCTTTGCTATGTTTATTCTATATTTTATTTTATATTTTTATGTATATTCCATATTCTATGTTTATTCTATTCAACCTTCCCCACACATGTAAATTAGCCTCTGGCTATAATTTGCTGTATTTACATTTATTGTAAATGTTCATTAATATGCTCTGTCCCTGTTAAATAATCTTAATAAAATATAATAATATAACCCCTTTAGCTGGCATTCATCTCCCATAGCCAACTATAATACAATTATAGTATTATAGTTATAGTATTTAAAATAGTCTACAATTATTTCCCCCCTGTAGCCTACATGCATCTGTCAGCTCCCATCTCCCTCCCTCAGGAACAAATAAAGAGGGGGTAATGGGAAATTAATTGAGAAAACTTGGACAATGTAGCCTACTTGCATTATTATTATCAATCAAATGTCCCTGTTTCCCGGTTGGAAACATGTTTCTATTTTCCAGTCAAAGAACCCGAATTGCATCAATTAAATGCTGCAAATCACAGATATCTGCAATGCTTGTTGTCATGTGATGGTTGTTGTGAGATGTCCAAATTATGCATGGAGAGAATTACAGCATGCATTGTGCAAACTGTATTAAACGGAATGTGAGACTGCACATGCATGCGCACACACAAACGATTATTGACTGTCAATGACAAGGATAGTGAACCAGAGCTCACTTCTCTCACTGAACAAGAGAGAGTGGGAGGAGGGTGAAATCAAGAGAAAATGTGCTGTTCAATTGTTAAAATGTGTTAAATGTGTGTGAAATGGAGTTAAAAAAGGAAGGGGGACATTTATTTTTCTAAAATTAAAGCACTTTATTTTAAGATGCACATTTCGCCAAAAGCTTTCTGTTATGTAGGCCTATGTTATTTTTAAATGGAGCCCCTATTTTGCTTGAAAAGTGAAAATAACTAAATTATTATATTATAATCCATAATGTGAAAACTGACAATAAACAGTGTTAAAGTTGATTTGATTTAAAAGCCCGTTGTTGACTACATACGTTGATACTATTAGACTACTTCAGTATATATGGCACTGAATCATAACACAAGTTATAGATATAGTGTAGAATAGATGTTCTCTGAAACATTGCATATGATGACAGTGTTCTGGACCTTTGCTTGAGGAAATTTTCTTTAGCTGGACCTCTTTGAATTTTAATTGAGTACCATTTGGTACTAAACATAATATGCTAGCTTGTCGGGAAGGGGGCTAAATAACGCTCCAAACATAGGTAAAATTTTGGCGACTATTTCAAAGGGGTCCCTTGACCTCTCAGATCAATTTATCTGAATGAAAACTGGTTCAATGGGTACCAGTGCCACAATCCTCCCCTTTAGAGATAAGGTAGGGTTTTTCACAGCCTAGCATTAATAGCTTGTGGATTGATTTCTTCTGTTGTTGCTCATCACATTTTGTCTCAACAAATGTGTTATGCATGCAAATACTTCTGATGAGTAAGGGGGGAGAAAATGTTGGCAATCTGCTTTTGGGTATTTTTCAGAAATGTTTTTGTATGTGGATGGATTAATAATTTCCCTTAAACTCAAGTTCACATGCTCTGTTAAAGAAATAAAAAAATATATAATATAAAAACCATATAGGGAAATACATCATCTTAGTCTCGTGTGTTGATCAGAGTTGTGATTAAAGCGTTGGGATGGGCCCCAGAAGATTTTCACATTTCAAAGTGAGCTGCGGCATCCTTATGTTTGGGATGCAGGGGATGCTTCCAAAAGTCTGGAAATCTGCCTCCGGGAACCCTCTAATGTAGCCTGCATTAGAGGGTTCCCGGAGGCAGATTTCCAGACTTTTGGGATCTCATTGCTAATAAGGCTGAGGTAAAAAATCTGAGACAATGGCTCTGCAATGTAATCATCAGCAAGCTTAAGAAAGGATCAAGTTGATCAGTAAACAATAAGTAATATATTGCCCAAGACTGCCTGTTACTAGGGAAAGTAATATATTACAGTAATAATATTACTGAGTATTACTGCCCAACACTGCTGGTTACTGGGAAAGTAATATATTAAATTAATTATATTACTGAGTAATGTATCACTGCCCAACACTGTTGGTTACTGGGGAAAGTAATATATTACAATAATAATATCACAATATATTACTGCCCAATGCTCATAACAGAGAGAGGAGCGGCTGTCTGTATGTGCTCCCTGGCTGTACATCAGTCTCATGGAATATCGCATGTGGAACTTGGAAGTGAGCGAGGAAGTAGGGCTGAAGTGGTAAGTTCTGGAAATGTGTTTTATTCCAGCATCGGTTGTACTATGAACCAAGTTACGGTAGCAGTAGCACACGCAGCCTGCTAATGTTAGCTAACGTTAATGTTAGCTAATGTTAGCCTAGCAGAGCTGGCTTTCACAGGCATAAGAACAACTGATACCTTTTAGCTGGAATAAAGTAACGAAGGCACACATTTTCAGAGCTTGCCAGTTATTTCAACTTACTTGCTCTCCCTTTTGTTTGGTCCCTGTAACCTAACATTAGCACAAGCATTGGCCAAGTTAGCTAGCTAACGTTTGCTGTTTGTCACCAAGCCTGTGTTGCTAGCTGACGTTACGTTGTAAGTTCAGCAACTGTGTCGGCTGGGTCGGACTGGTACTAAAAAACACCCCTGGACTTTTCTACCCAGACCAGCCCACCTCAACCAGCCCGCAGTGTGGATACTCCACAACCCCCGCCCCATCGACGCACAAACACAAGAGCCCTTAACACCACCACTTATATGCATAAATGAATGGATACTGTAGGCTGCTGTAACCAGGGGCATCATGCAAGCCAAAATTCTGAGGGGGCAAAATTCGGTGACGACCAAAGGTCTTCACTGACCTGAGGTCGCAGCCGGATTTTTTTGGCTGTTTTTCTAAAATGTTGGTCGTTTGAAGCTCCCTATGGCCAGTCCGACTATGTGTGTCGGCTGTGTCCCTACTGGGAGCCAGTAGGGACTATTTTATTACGTGGAACATTATGATTTATGAATAACAGCCATTTAAATTGGAGTTGTTAATTCCTTTCATATTGCCATACTTGGTAACAGTTTTATAAAAGCAATAGCTCACTTCAGGCCGTGATATATGTTCATTATACCACATCTAAGGGGAAGCGCGACCCTTAGGTGTGGTATAATGAACGTGAGAGCTATTGCTTAATTAGAACATAGTGTTAGTGAAGCTGGACTCTCTCTCACTCAAAGTAATCACATTACTGCTAGTATCTATGCTACTTAAGAGATTGATTTATTATTTTATGGTACATATTTTTTGATCCCGGGGCAGGCATTGTATGCAATCAAAGCAAATGTCTAGGCCTATTTCTATTCTTGCAGAAGGCTAGCCAGCAATTCTAGTTATGCTGCATAAAATAGGGCAAAACGAGATGACTTGTTAACCTAAATGATCTGTAGTGAGATGTGTGGTGGGTTTGACACATACAGCACAGGATGAAGCTGGGCGATGTCACAGGGAAGTCTGACTCACACGCCACTATAAATCTCAGAGGCTCAGAAGACACTGCACCAAACACCTGCAGACTCACATCAGAACATCCAAGGGCCGCTGTCCATAACCCCAAAACCCAAAGACAATTGAGAACTCCATGAGACAGAGGCTGACCAGGAGCAGAATTCTAGAGGATCAGTGGACCTAAAGTTTTGATCTTCTGAAGACCACAGAAGGGAAACTTTTCAACGCATGCATCAGTTGAACAGCCAGGTCTGTCCAGAACCACACCGGAAGAGTCCAGAACCAGACCAGTAGAGTCCAGAACCAGACCATAACAGTCCAGAACCAGACCAGAACAGTCCAGAACCAGACCAGAACAGTCCAGCTGTGACCAAAAGTCGCTGTGATCATGGCTTCAACAGGAAATCTGTCCAAACTGACGGTGAGAGAAGCTGCCGTTGTGTTTCAGATCTGATTTCTATCAGATTTCTACTCTTCTCTTTCTGTCAGAATTCACAGGAATGTAGTACTAAAAGTCAGTGGTGGAAAGTAACTGAGCTGTTAACAACTCGTAGACGATTGAAATGTGACACATTACATGCTGCTTTTTGTAAGCTGTAAAAAAAAGAAAAACAATCTTTAACAATGTGTTGTGTTTTAAAAGCTTGTTATATTGATTGTGTCAAATTCGCTACCTGAAAAGTGACTCAAGCTGTCAAATAAATGTAGTGGAGCAGAAAGTATATATATATATATATATGCTGGAGCAGAAAGTATATTTCCTTCTGGAATGTAGTCGAGTGGCAGTACAAAGTAGCATCAAATGGAAACTCAAGTAATGCACAGTACAAGTACCTCTAGTACAGCACTTGGGTATTTTTACTTAGTTACTTTCCACCTCTGGAAACAGAAATTTCATCTTGTTGCTTTTTTTTCTCAGGCTTCATGTGTGATGATGATGATGATTATGATGATGATGAAGGAGATGGACGCAATGCCAAAGGCTCATCATGAGAAACCGGGCAGCCAATCAAAAGCCTCCCTGAAGACGAGCATCCAATCAAAAACCTCCATGAAGAGCACCAGGCAGCCATTGAAGCCGACCAGTGTGTCTCTGGAACTGGTCCCTCTGCAGCTGGACCCCGAGGTGCTGCTCCCCAGCCACACCCTTCGACCGCTGGCTAGCTTCTCGCTCTCGCCCTGGACCTACAAGTGAGTGTGTGTGTGTTGCTCATTGCAGAGATGTCCTCAAAGACTTCAGACTTGACTTGGACTTGTCAAGTCAAGTCAAGTCAAGTTTATTTATATAGCCCTAATTCACAAGTCCCAAGACTTGAAGGTTTGGGACTTGTGAACAATCTTTATTTTTCTTTATTTCCTTTTTTTGGTGCATTGCCATTAAGGAAATGTCTACTAATGTCATCTCTAATCATTGCTGCTACTGCAAATTCTAATACCGGTAGATAAGGAGTGAGGATAATACAGTACATGCTTTGAATTCCTTCATTTGAGCTATATGCAGTGCTCTAAGCAGACCGGATGACATGCAGCAGATAGAACGCTCATCCATAGGGACTTGAGACTTGACTTTGAATTGACTTATTACTTGGTATCAAATATAATTAGTTATGTTACTTTATTATATTACTTTAGCTAACCCCGTTCAGAAAAAGTGATGTACAACTTGTTTAGCTCTCTTTTTAGAACTGAATCGACTTCATTGGAACAATAATTAACCTTAAAGGAGGAGTTAACAATCAGCCAAACTGCATACTTTTCATTTATTTGCCTACCTAGGACAAAAAACGTGACGTAGTCTCACTTAGCCAGAACTATCTCTACACTGTGTTTAGCCCTGTGCCAGCAATGGGGAAAGTACTGTAATGCTGTAATAACTGTAATAAAATTACTTTTTGGAAATTGTAAACCATTAGATTCAGATTCATTTATTAAGGACTGCACAACAAGTCGGCAGAATTTGCTTTCGGTACAGCAATTGTTAAGCACGTGAATATGTGTCAGCATGAGACATTACAGTACATAGACAGACATATGACAACATAAATACAGAACATTCAACATATACATTGCTGGAGAGGTATGCAGTGATATTTCAGAGGTGAGTGGAGTTCAGAAACCTGATGGCAGTGGGGAAAAAACTACATTACATTGCTAGTTACTTGAAAAAATAATAAAATTACAGTTGAACATAGGAGCGTAGTAAAAAAAGCAAGCGGGAATTCGCAATAGCTGCAACCAGATATGCAAATTTCCATTGTGATGTCACTCCATTGTGAAATCCCCTCCTTTTTTACCCAATTAGCGCACGCACGCACGCACGCACGCACGTCGCACGCACGCACGTCGCACGCACGCACGTCGCACGCACGCACGCACAGACACACACACACACACACACACACACACACACACACACACACACATCTGACCTCCTAGGCCGAAAACATGTGCCCCCACTTCATGTCCTTTCTCCCAGTCTCACACTTTTATCGATATCTACAGTTTCGGAAGTTTATAAGATCTCATATACCTACATTTGCAGACATACCACAACATAATGCACTTGAAATGATCATTAATATTGAACCAGGATGTAGAATGTGACAAACCATGGGAGCCAGACTGCCTTGTGACCATTCTGGTGTCTACAAATGACACCATTCTGAACCCCAGCAGTGACAAATGGCCAGTATATATGGGTACCGTGCTGGCCAAAAAACATATTTTATGATTTTGGAAATCTGATGCTGTCCCTTCATTGAGATGTGGTTGAGAGAGTTGGGTGAGATCCTTCATTTGGAGAGGCTTAGATTCAAGATTGCAGGAAGGAGCAAAGTGTTCGATAAGGCATGGGGACCAGTGTTGTGTCACTTAAAGGAGAATTTCGGTTTTTTTGAACCTGGACCCATCTCCTGGCATTAATTATGATTTGGCCACTCACCCAGCGATCTCCGCGGCGTTTCTGGCCGTCCTAGCGTTGTTTTGAGATCAATAGCGTCCAAGTCAGTTGTAAAATGGAGCTGATTTGGGGCCAAGTGTGAGCCTGTCTTTCCTGCATCTAAATAGCTATTTTTATTCCCGTTTTCGCCAAATATCGTCATAATCTGATCCCTCAAGAACCACCAGAGTGATATTTCGCCAAAGGCTGTTTCCTGGAGTCGCACAGGGATCAAATTACCTCAAACGTGATCTCGGTCACCAAGTCTCGTGAAGTCCCGCGATACTTTCCTGTCGACTGGCCAAGTACAGGTAGGACGCTTTGCGGTGGTGGTTTTAGCGTAACCTATGTGGGATTCGAAATAACGAAGGTTATGCCAAACCCGGCCAGAAACGCCGCGGAGATCGCTGGGTGAGTGGCCAAATCATAATGCCAGGAGATGGGTCCAGGTTAAAAAAAAACGAAATTCTCCTTTAAAGGGTCTGAAGGAGGGTGGAGGTGAGGCTTGACTTGAATATACTGTAACTGATACGTAGCTATATGATTTACACTTTTTTTTCCTTCCCTGATCTTGAACTGTTGGTTTAATGTCTTCCCCCCCAACATAAATGCCTCGCCCATTGATGTAGAATCCGTCAAAAGATAATTGTATGTTCTAAGCCGCATATTGTTGTTGTTCTTGTAACAAAAGAAAAGAAAAGACTTGAGACAATAAAAAATATTCTTAAAAAAAAGAAAATAAAAGGTGCCTGCTAAAGAGTGGTAAATCTTTTTTTTTTTGGTTAGAGTGCCCAATCAGTTTCATCAATTTCAATCAATCAATTTCAATCAGACTTGCCGAGATCATTGCCTGTTGCCAGTGGTGGAAAATAATGTACAGTACAGTACTGTACATTACTGCGATCCCCTAAAGTTAACGTACTTCTTCGTAAAGTTGTCATGTTTCCTCTCTAAAAATTGGATCTTTCCTTCCTAAATATGCCGTATTTCCTCCCTAAAGTTGCCGTGTTTCCTCCCTAAAGTTGCCATGTTTCGTTCCGCAGCTTCACAGAGGACAGCTCTGTGTTCCCATCAGGGCTGGCAGAGGCACGCTGCTCGCTGCGCGGCTGCCTGGACGCGCACGGCGAGGAGGACCTGAACCTGGAGTCTAAGCCTATCCTGCACCAGACGCTGCTGCTGCGCCGTGTGGGTGGGCAGAGCTACCACTACCGCCTGGAGACACGCCTCATCTCCGTGGGCTGCACCTGCATCCGGCCCGGAGTCCTGAGGCAGGACTGAATCACTGAGTTTAGCTGATTTAGTACCAACCCATTTTTAGTCTGCAGGAATGAGTCCTTTGTGGAATGAGTTTTTTGTTAGACGCCTGAAATCATCAATGCATCAATTTTATATTTATATAGTGCCAAATCATAACAAGAGTTATCTCAAGGTGCTGTACAAATAGTGCAGGTAGAAGATCAGGCTCTTTATATTAGACCCAACAATTGAAGCAATTCATGTGGCAATTGAAACAATTTCCCAACAAGGGCATGCACTTGGCAACGGCCGCAAGGAAATAAGTTCTGTGGTTAACACACATTTTTAGACCTTTGTGTTCAGCAAGATAATGTTCAGAAATTAACACTACTTTTATGATTTGATTAAGCGTTTTCTCGTGAGTCGCATTTACGCTTCAAAAGTCCTACAAGTGGTGTTCATTTCTGAAGATTATCTTGCTGAACAAAACATCCAAGTATCATAAACATTATTAAAGTGTACGTTAAAGTGTATTGTATGTAGTGTCAACATTTGTTAACCACAGAACTAATTTGAGGCATCTAACCAAATCCCATTGACTTCGAGACGAGGGAACTGGTCATCACTCATCCCTGCAGCTCTCTATAGACTTGCCTTTACAGATGCAGCAATCTTCAATTTGGCTGCCAGCCAAGATTGAAGAGAGATAAAACAGAAACCTAACTTAACATAATTTAACTTAACATAACATAGCTTAAACCAATCCAACCTCTTAATAAACAGTATAGATATAGATACGGGGGTACGGTGGTGCAGTGGTAAGCGTGCCCACCGCCCGGGTGGGGTCGTCAAAAGAGCCTTTCTGTGTGGAGTTTGCATGTTCTCCCGGTGCCTCCTGGCGGTTTCCTTCATATAGGAACCCCTTCACCAAAACATGCAATATCCTGGTTGCTAATGTGCTTCCTCCTCTGGTAGTTAAGGGCACCTGTTCGGAGGGAGGGGAACTGGTTGGAATAGCTTGAACCTCCCACGTGCTATGTCCTATCGGTGAAGCTTCCCCTGTCAGGTGAAAAGAAGCAGCTGGCTAACTGCCCATGTCTCGGAGGGAGCGTGATCGGCTCTCCCTGCTGATCGGCTCTCCCCAGATCAGCAGAGGGTGGAGTAGCAACCAGGATAAATAAATTAAATTAGCACTAATGGGGGATAAAAATGGGATAAAAAATCGGGAAAAAAATTGAAATAAAATTAAATAAAAATAAACAGTATAGATATAAGTTTCTCTAAACTGCAGGGGTCAGCAACCTAGGGCACGGGTGCCACCTCTTGCACGTGAAGCTGTGTGGCACACAGCGCACAGTGCACTCAATAAGTGCACAATTTTTTGATAGAAATGTTGAAATCCCCTACCAAAGACTTATTTAACAGCCATTTGCAGTTGCATGGCCTGTTATTTAGGATAATTACGGTAGTGACCCACCCTACTCTGCTTTTGATCGGCGGGCACGGTGGCGGAGTGGTAGTTCCGTCGTCTCACAGCTAGAAGGTCCTGGGTCCAATTCCTGTCGGGACGCTGTGGGTGTGTTCCTCCCATGTCTTCAGTGCCTACTCCCCAGGTGGGCTATCTCGTCGAAAGGGCCTTTCTGTGTGGAGTTTGCATGTTCTCCCCGTGCTCCCTGGGGTTCCTCCATATAACCCCCAACTAAAAACATGCAGAAGGTTGTCGTCTGACCAGCGGCGGTTCGAAGAAGTTGGTCCCCGGGTGCTTCACTGCAGCTGCCCACCGCCCCTGGCCTGACCATGGAGGAGGATGAGCCAGGATGGGTCAAACGCGGAGGACAAATTTCACCTCCAAAGCATGTGTGTGTGTACTGGCCGCCATGCACGTGTATGCATGCGACAGTGTTTGTGACAAACAAAGATGGGGTTTGTCCATCAGGTCTAATCTTTAATCTTTTTAATAAGTTAGCCTCTTGCATTCCACACATTCCAAAGTAGCAGAGAGCAGATGACAATTTTGGCCGAAAAACTGAAATATCAGGTCCTCCAGCTAAAAAAACCTTTGGCAAACTGATTGACAAGCAAATCTGGTACTTCATATCAAAAAGGCTGCCGACCCCTGCTCTAATGCAACGTCCCTTATGGTGTAATGAAGTTTATTTCTTATTGAAGATTGCTGCCACTGTATGTGATGTCATCTTTTTATTTTGATCGTCTTTCTATTAATCTTTTTATGTCTTTTATCGTACACTTTATTGTATCTTACTTTTATTGTATTATTTTATATATTTGGGTTTTCATCCTATGATTTTCCCACTATTTACTTGAATGTTTGCCCTTTCCCACTCTGTTATATGAATTTAAGTTTAGTTTATTTGATTGCCTTTTAAATTAATCATTTGAGTATTCTGCTTTCATTTTGTCTGTCAAAGCACTTTGTACACACTGTTTTTAAAGGTGCTAAATACATAAAGTTATTATAACTTTTATTATGTTAATTATTTTATTTATTTTTAACTTATGTATTTATATCTTTATTTATTTAGTCACTTGATCTTGTGGTCTTATCTGATGCGTTTTCATGGATTTTGTCATAGGTGTGTCTTGACTACTAATGACTCAAAATTATAGTTCAAATCAATCAAGTTTTATCTATCTGTCTGTCTATCAATCTATCTCCATCTGTCTATCTATTTATCTATCTGTCTGTCTATCTGTCAGTCTATCTATCTATGAACATGTGTTCTAGGTACATGTTCCTCTGTCCTGTGTATCCTGTGTGTTCTGTGCGATGTAATATCTATCTATGGTTTTATTTAAATGTCACTGTTTCTGTCCTCAGTTGGTATTTATTGTATTGAACATATTGAATAAAACTAATCATATGAATAACTACATTTTCATTATTTTAATTCTTGAATTTAAAATATAATAATACAATGTTCTTTATGTAATCATCAGAGATGGGAAGTAACTAAGTACTTTACAGATACTTTCTTACAGTAAAACATTTTGTACCTTTATTTGGGGTGGCCCTGTAGAACAAGCTCTCATTTTCAAGGGTGCACTGTTAGAGTAAAACTTTTATAAAAGTTACACAGACAATTACAGACAAGAAATAGACAATCAAAACAGATGATAAAGCACATCAGGTAAAACAAGAGCACTCCCCGAGTCTAAACGACTCTAGTTAGAATTAGGCAGTTACTGTACAATGAAGGGAAACACATTGTTATGATTCAGAATGGCTTGGAATGTCCTAAAAAGACGTTTCCTGCAGTTTCAGAGCACTGGGAGGCTGAATTATGCAGTTACTGTACAATGAAGGAGGCTGAATTAGGCAGTTACTCTACAATGAAGGCAAACTCATTAGTATTGCTCCAAATGACTTCTAATGGCCTAACCAATACGGGGACTGCCCCCTAGTCCATGGCACCATGTAACGTTAGCAGTTCATGTTAGCCAGCATGTTTATTTTGGACAATCTTAGTAGATCATCAGTAGCCTACAGCAAGGCAGCATTCCATCTCCATCGATTGTAGAGTCTCTGCTAGAGCTATCAAACTGGTAAGGAAACAAGTAAAGGTGTTAAGAGAGTTAACTATGAATTGCAGCCTGTCAACCTTGATTACAATTTCCAATACCTGTATTGACATAATTTAATTATTTTAAAGACATACATTTTTTGACTAAAACTAATGACTAAAACTTGACTAAAATGCAATGAGTTTTCGTCGACTAAAACTAGACTAAATCCTTTTGAGTTTTCGTCGACTAAAACTAGACTAAAACTATCAAGGATAGAAATGACTAAAATGTGACTAAACGAAAAAGCATTTTCGTCCAAAAGACTAAGACTAAGACTAAATCTAAAATAGCTGCCAAAATTAACACTGGTCTCAACACTCTGTCTGATTTTGGATTTTTTTTTTTTTTTTTTCCAAAATCAGACTTGACACCAGAGAGGCTGAATACCGCACTGAGTCAATGCGGTCTTAGCCTCTCTGGTCTCAACACTCTGTCTTATTTTGGATTTTTTTTTTTTTTTTTTCCAAAATCAGACTTGACACCAGAGAGGCTGAATACCGCACTGAGTCAATGCGGTCTTAGCCTCTCTGGTCTCAACACTCTGTCTGATTTTGGATTTTTTTTTTTTTTTTCCAAAATCAGACTTGACACCAGAGAGGCTGAATACCGCACTGAGTCAATGCGGTCTTAGCCTCTCTGGTGTCAACACTCTGTCTGATTTTGGATTTTCTTTTTTTTTTCCAAAATCAGACTTGACACCAGAGAGGCTGAATACCGCACTGAGTCAATGCGGTCTTAGCCTCTCTGGTGTCAACACTCTGTCTGATTTTGGATTTTTTTTTTTTTTTTTTCCAAAATCAGACTTGACACCAGAGAGGCTGAATACCGCACTGAGTCAATGCGGTCTTAGCCTCTCTGGTCTCAACACTCTGTCTGATTTTGGATTTTTTTTTTTTTTTTTTCCAAAATCAGACTTGACACCAGAGAGGCTGAATACCGCACTGAGTCAATGCGGTCTTAGCCTCTCTGGTCTCAACACTCTGTCTTATTTTGGATTTTTTTTTTTTTTTCTCCAAAATCAGACTTGACACCAGAGAGGCTGAATACCGCACTGAGTCAATGCGGTCTTAGCCTCTCTGGTGTCAACACTCTGTCTGATTTTGGATTTTTTTTTTTTTTTTCCAAAATCAGACTTGACACCAGAGAGGCTGAATACCGCACTGAGTCAATGCGGTCTTAGCCTCTCTGGTGTCAACACTCTGTCTGATTTTGGATTTTTTTTTTTTTTCCAAAATCAGACTTGACACCAGAGAGGCTGAATACCGCACTGAGTCAATGCGGTCTTAGCCTCTCTGGTCTCAACACTCTGTCTGATTTTGGATTTTTTTTTTTTTTTTTTTCCAAAATCAGACTTGACACCAGAGAGGCTGAATACCGCACTGAGTCAATGCGGTCTTAGCCTCTCTGGTGTCAACACTCTGTCTGATTTTGGATTTTTTTTTTTTTTTTTCCAAAATCAGACTTGACACCAGAGAGGCTGAATAACGCACTGAGTCAATGCGGTCTTAGCCTCTCTGGTGTCAACACTCTGTCTGATTTTGGATTTTTTTTTTTTTTCCAAATTCAGACTTGACACCAGAGAGGCTGAATACCGCACTGAGTCAATGCGGTCTTAGCCTCTCTGGTCTCAACACTCTGTCTGATTTTGGATTTTTTTTTTTTTTTTTTCCAAAATCAGACTTGACACCAGAGAGGCTGAATACCGCACTGAGTCAATGCGGTCTTAGCCTCTCTGGTCTCAACACTCTGTCTTATTTTGGATTTTTTTTTTTTTTTTCCAAAATCAGACTTGACACCAGAGAGGCTGAATACCGCACTGAGTCAATGCGGTCTTAGCCTCTCTGGTCTCAACACTCTGTCTGATTTTGGATTTTTTTTTTTTTTTTCCAAAATCAGACTTGACACCAGAGAGGCTGAATACCGCACTGAGTCAATGCGGTCTTAGCCTCTCTGGTCTCAACACTCTGTCTGATTTTGGATTTTTTTTTTTTTTTTTCCAAAATCAGACTTGACACCAGAGAGGCTGAATACCGCACTGAGTCAATGCGGTCTTAGCCTCTCTGGTCTCAACACTCTGTCTGATTTTGGATTTTTTTTTTTTTTTTTCCAAAATCAGACTTGACACCAGAGAGGCTGAATACCGCACTGAGTCAATGCGGTCTTAGCCTCTCTGGTCTCAACACTCTGTCTGATTTTGGATTTTTTTTTTTTTTTTTTCCAAAATCAGACTTGACACCAGAGAGGCTGAATACCGCACTGAGTCAATGCGGTCTTAGCCTCTCTGGTGTCAACACTCTGTCTGATTTTGGATTTTTTTTTTTTTTTTCCAAAATCAGACTTGACACCAGAGAGGCTGAATACCGCACTGAGTCAATGCGGTCTTAGCCTCTCTGGTGTCAACACTCTGTCTGATTTTGGATTTTTTTTTTTTTTCCAAAATCAGACTTGACACCAGAGAGGCTGAATACCGCACTGAGTCAATGCGGTCTTAGCCTCTCTGGTCTCAACACTCTGTCTGATTTTGGATTTTTTTTTTTTTTTTTTTTTCCAAAATCAGACTTGACACCAGAGAGGCTGAATACCGCACTGAGTCAATGCGGTCTTAGCCTCTCTGGTGTCAACACTCTGTCTGATTTTGGATTTTTTTTTTTTTTTTTCCAAAATCAGACTTGACACCAGAGAGGCTGAGTACCGCACTGAGTCAATGCGGTCTTAGCCTCTCTGGTGTCAACACTCTGTCTGATTTTGGATTTTTTTTTTTTTTCCAAAATCAGACTTGACACCAGAGAGGCTGAATACCGCACTGAGTCAATGCGGTCTTAGCCTCTCTGGTCTCAACACTCTGTCTGATTTTGGATTTTTTTTTTTTTTTTTTCCAAAATCAGACTTGACACCAGAGAGGCTGAATACCGCACTGAGTCAATGCGGTCTTAGCCTCTCTGGTCTCAACACTCTGTCTTATTTTGGATTTTTTTTTTTTTTTTTCCAAAATCAGACTTGACACCAGAGAGGCTGAATACCGCACTGAGTCAATGTGGTCTTAGCCTCTCTGGTCTCAACACTCTGTCTGATTTTGGATTTTTTTTTTTTTTTCCAAAATCAGACTTGACACCAGAGAGGCTGAATACCGCACTGAGTCAATGCGGTCTTAGCCTCTCTGGTCTCAACACTCTGTCTGATTTTGGATTTTTTTTTTTTTTTTTCCAAAATCAGACTTGACACCAGAGAGGCTGAATACCGCACTGAGTCAATGCGGTCTTAGCCTCTCTGGTCTCAACACTCTGTCTGATTTTGGATTTTTTTTTTTTTTTTCCAAAATCAGACTTGACACCAGAGAGGCTGAATACCGCACTGAGTCAATGCGGTCTTAGCCTCTCTGGTGTCAACACTCTGTCTGATTTTGGATTTTTTTTTTTTTTTTTCCAAAATCAGACTTGACACCAGAGAGGCTGAATACCGCACTGAGTCAATGCAGTCTTAGCCTCTCTGGTGTCAACACTCTGTCTGATTTTGGATTTTTTTTTTTTTTTTCCAAAATCAGACTTGACACCAGAGAGGCTGAATACCGCACTGAGTCAATGCGGTCTTAGCCTCTCTGGTGTCAACACTCTGTCTGATTTTGGATTTTTTTTTTTTTTCCCAAAATCAGACTTGACACCAGAGAGGCTGAATACCGCACTGAGTCAATGCGGTCTTAGCCTCTCTGGTGTCAACACTCTGTCTGATTTTGGATTTTTTTTTTTTTTTTCCAAAATCAGACTTGACACCAGAGAGGCTGAATACCGCACTGAGTCAATGCGGTCTTAGCCTCTCTGGTGTCAACACTCTGTCTGATTTTGGATTTTTTTTTTTTTTTTTCCAAAATCAGACTTGACACCAGAGAGGCTGAATACCGCACTGAGTCAATGCGGTCTTAGCCTCTCTGGTGTCAACACTCTGTCTTATTTTGGATTTTTTTTTTTTTTTTCCAAAATCAGACTTGACACCAGAGAGGCTGAATACCGCACTGAGTCAATGCGGTCTTAGCCTCTCTGGTGTCAACACTCTGTCTGATTTTGGATTTTTTTTTTTTTTTTCCAAAATCAGACTTGACACCAGAGAGGCTGAATACCGCACTGAGTCAATGCGGTCTTAGCCTCTCTGGTGTCAACACTCTGTCTGATTTTGGATTTTTTTTTTTTTTCCAAAATCAGACTTGACACCAGAGAGGCTGAATACCGCACTGAGTCAATGCGGTCTTAGCCTCTCTGGTCTCAACACTCTGTCTGATTTTGGATTTTTTTTTTTTTTTTTTTCCAAAATCAGACTTGACACCAGAGAGGCTGAATACCGCACTGAGTCAATGCGGTCTTAGCCTCTCTGGTGTCAACACTCTGTCTGATTTTGGATTTTTTTTTTTTTTTTTCCAAAATCAGACTTGACAACAGAGAGGCTGAATAACGCACTGAGTCAATGCGGTCTTAGCCTCTCTGGTGTCAACACTCTGTCTGATTTTGGATTTTTTTTTTTTTTCCAAATTCAGACTTGACACCAGAGAGGCTGAATACCGCACTGAGTCAATGCGGTCTTAGCCTCTCTGGTCTCAACACTCTGTCTGATTTTGGATTTTTTTTTTTTTTTTTTCCAAAATCAGACTTGACACCAGAGAGGCTGAATACCGCACTGAGTCAATGCGGTCTTAGCCTCTCTGGTCTCAACACTCTGTCTTATTTTGGATTTTTTTTTTTTTTTTCCAAAATCAGACTTGACACCAGAGAGGCTGAATACCGCACTGAGTCAATGCGGTCTTAGCCTCTCTGGTCTCAACACTCTGTCTGATTTTGGATTTTTTTTTTTTTTCCAAAATCAGACTTGACACCAGAGAGGCTGAATACCGCACTGAGTCAATGCGGTCTTAGCCTCTCTGGTCTCAACACTCTGTCTGATTTTGGATTTTTTTTTTTTTTTTTCCAAAATCAGACTTGACACCAGAGAGGCTGAATACCGCACTGAGTCAATGCGGTCTTAGCCTCTCTGGTCTCAACACTCTGTCTGATTTTGGATTTTTTTTTTTTTTTTCCAAAATCAGACTTGACACCAGAGAGGCTGAATACCGCACTGAGTCAATGCGGTCTTAGCCTCTCTGGTCTCAACACTCTGTCTGATTTTGGATTTTTTTTTTTTTTTTTTCCAAAATCAGACTTGACACCAGAGAGGCTGAATACCGCACTGAGTCAATGCGGTCTTAGCCTCTCTGGTCTCAACACTCTGTCTTATTTTGGATTTTTTTTTTTTTTTTCCTAATCAGACTTGACACCAGAGAGGCTGAATACCGCACTGAGTCAATGCGGTCTTAGCCTCTCTGGTGTCAACACTCTGTCTGATTTTGGATTTTTTTTTTTTTTTTCCAAAATCAGACTTGACACCAGAGAGGCTGAATACCGCACTGAGTCAATGCGGTCTTAGCCTCTCTGGTGTCAACACTCTGTCTGATTTTGGATTTTTTTTTTTTTTTCCAAAATCAGACTTGACACCAGAGAGGCTGAATACCGCACTGAGTCAATGCGGTCTTAGCCTCTCTGGTCTCAACACTCTGTCTGATTTTGGATTTTTTTTTTTTTTTTTTTTCCAAAATCAGACTTGACACCAGAGAGGCTGAATACCGCACTGAGTCAATGCGGTCTTAGCCTCTCTGGTGTCAACACTCTGTCTGATTTTGGATTTTTTTTTTTTTTTTTCCAAAATCAGACTTGACACCAGAGAGGCTGAGTACCGCACTGAGTCAATGCGGTCTTAGCCTCTCTGGTGTCAACACTCTGTCTGATTTTGGATTTTTTTTTTTTTTTTCCAAAATCAGACTTGACACCAGAGAGGCTGAATACCGCACTGAGTCAATGCGGTCTTAGCCTCTCTGGTCTCAACACTCTGTCTGATTTTGGATTTTTTTTTTTTTTTTTTCCAAAATCAGACTTGACACCAGAGAGGCTGAATACCGCACTGAGTCAATGCGGTCTTAGCCTCTCTGGTCTCAACACTCTGTCTTATTTTGGATTTTTTTTTTTTTTTTTCCAAAATCAGACTTGACACCAGAGAGGCTGAATACCGCACTGAGTCAATGCGGTCTTAGCCTCTCTGGTCTCAACACTCTGTCTGATTTTGGATTTTTTTTTTTTTTTTCCAAAATCAGACTTGACACCAGAGAGGCTGAATACCGCACTGAGTCAATGCGGTCTTAGCCTCTCTGGTCTCAACACTCTGTCTGATTTTGGATTTTTTTTTTTTTTTTCCAAAATCAGACTTGACACCAGAGAGGCTGAATACCGCACTGAGTCAATGCGGTCTTAGCCTCTCTGGTCGTCAACACTCTGTCTGATTTTGGATTTTTTTTTTTTTTTCCAAAATCAGACTTGACACCAGAGAGGCTGAATACCGCACTGAGTCAATGCGGTCTTAGCCTCTCTGGTGTCAACACTCTGTCTGATTTTGGATTTTTTTTTTTTTTCCAAAATCAGACTTGACACCAGAGAGGCTGAATACCGCACTGAGTCAATGCAGTCTTAGCCTCTCTGGTGTCAACACTCTGTCTGATTTTGGATTTTTTTTTTTTTTTCCAAAATCAGACTTGACACCAGAGAGGCTGAATACCGCACTGAGTCAATGCGGTCTTAGCCTCTCTGGTGTCAACACTCTGTCTGATTTTGATTTTTTTTTTTTTCCCAAAATCAGACTTGACACCAGAGAGGCTGAATACCGCACTGAGTCAATGCGGTCTTAGCCTCTCTGTGTCAACACTCTGTCTGATTTTGGATTTTTTTTTTTTTTTCCAAAATCAGACTTGACACCAGAGAGGCTGAATACCGCACTGAGTCAATGCGGTCTTAGCCTCT